>NW_028226260.1:0-55654 GCF_052327205.1 Somniosus microcephalus | reverse complement strand
TTGGGAGTGACTTGTTTAAAGCGAGTGTTTTGGAGTGTTATAGAGGGTTTCGGAATGTATGGAACTCTTTTGGCGTGTTTGGGAGTGTTTTGGACTCTTTTAGTGTGTTTTGGATCGTTTTTGGTGTGCTGTTGAGTGTTTTGGAGTGAGTGCTTAGTAGCAAGTGTTATGGAGGGTTTTTGAAGTGTTTTCGTAGTGTATGGGACTATTTTCGAGTGTTTTGGTAGTGTGTCGGAGTGTTTTGTAGTGTATTGGAGTGTTTTGGATAGAATGTTTAGAAGCGAGAATTTGGGAGTGTTTTGTATTGTTTTTGGAGTGTTGTGGTGTTTTGGTGTGTTTTGGACTATTTTGGAGTGGATTGGAGTGTTTGGGAGTGAATGTTTTGAACCGAGTGTTTTTTTAATGTTGTGGAGTGTTTCTGGCGTGTTTTTTGATTTATGTCGTGTTTTGAAGTGGATTGGAGTGGATTCGCGTGTTTTGGGAGTGACTGTTTTGAACCGAGTGTTGTGGAGTGTTTTGTAGTGTATTGGAGTGTTTTGGATTGAGTGTTTAGAAGCGAGAATTTTCGAGTGTTTGGGAGTGTTTTGGAGTGTTTTATATTGTTTTGGAGTGGTTTGGTGTTTTTAGTGTTATTTGGACTAATTTGGAGTGTTGTGGAGTGCTGTTGTGTCGTGTTTTGAAGTGTTTTTGGAGTGGATTGGAGTGTTTTGGGATTGACTGCTTTGAACCGAGAGTTTTGGACTGTTTTTGGAGTGTTGTGAAGTGTTTTGAAGTGTTTCTTAGTGTATGGGACTGTTTTTGGAGCGTTTGGAAATGTGTTGGAGTGTTGTGCAGTGTTTTGTAGTGTATTGGAGTGTTTTGGATTTAGTGTTTAGAAGCGAGAATTTTCGAGTGTTTGGAAGTATTTTGGAGTGTTTTCATACTTTTCTGGGGTGTTTTGGTGTGTTTTGGCCTGTTTTGGAGTGTTGTGGAGTGTTCTGGTGTGTTTTTTGAGTTATGTCGTGTTTTGAAGTGGATCGGAGTGTTTGGGAGTGACTCTTGAAGCAACTGTTTTGGAGTGTTTTAAAGGGTTTCGAAGTGTATGGGGACTCTTCTGGAGTGTTTGGGAGTGTTTGGACTCTTTTAGTGTGTTTTGAATCGTTTTGGTGTGCTGTTGAGTGTTTTTGGAGTGAGTGCTTAGTAGGTCAGTGTTCTGAAGGGTTTTTGAAAGGGTTTCGTAGTGTATGGACTGTTTTGGAGTGTTTTGGGAGTGTGTCGGAGTGTTTTGTAGTGTATTGGAGTGTTTTGGATAGAATGTTTAGTAGCGAGAATTTGGGAGTGTTTTGGCCTGTTTTGGAGTGTTGTGGAGTGTTCTGCTGTGTTTTTGAGTTATGCCGTGTTTTGAAGTGTTTTTGGAGTGGATTGTTGTGTTTGGGAGTGATTGTTTTGACCCGAGTGTTTTGGAGTGTTGTGAAGTGTTTTGAAGTGTTTTCGTAGTGTATGGGGACTGTATTGGCGTGTTTGGGGAGTGTGTTGGAGTGTTTTATATTGCTTTGGAATGTTGTGATGTTTTGGTGTGCTTTGGACTGTTTTAGAGTGTTGTGGAGTGTTCTGGTGTGTATTGGAGTTATGTCGTGTTTTGAAGTGGATTGGAGTGGATTGGAGTGTTTGGGAGTGACTGTTTTGAACCGAGTGTTTTGGACTGTTTTGGAGTGTTGTGAAGTGTTTTTGAAGTATTTCGTAGTGTATGGCACTGTTTTGGCGAGTTTGGATGTGTGTTGGGCGTGTTGTGCAGTGCTTTGTAGTGTATTGGAGTGTTTTGGATTGAGTGTTTAGAAGCGAGAATTTTCGAGTGTTTTGGAGTGTTTTATATTATGTTGTGGTGTTTTGGTGTATTTTGGACTGTTTTGAAGTGTTGTGGAGTGTTCTGGAGTGTTTTTTGAGTTATGTCGTGTTTTGAAGTGGATCGGAGTGTTTGGGAGTGGACTTGTTTGAAGCGAGTGTTTTTGAAGTGTTATAGAGGGTTTCGGAATGTATGGAACTCTTTTGGCGTGTTTGGGAGTGTTTTGGACTCTTTTAGTGTGTTTTTGGATCGTTTTGGTGTGCTGTTGAGTGTTTTGGAGTGAGTGCTTAGTAGCAAGTGTTATGGAGGCTTTTGAAGTGTTTTCGTAGTGTATGGGACTATTTTCGAGTGTTTGGTAGTGTGTCGGAGTGTTTTTGTAGTGTATTGGAGTGTTTTGGATAGAATGTTTAGAATCGAGATTTTGAGAGTGTTTTTGTATTGTGTTGGAGTGTTGTGGTTTTTTTGGTGTGTTTTGGGACTGTTTTGGAGTGGATTGGAGTGTTTGGGAGTGGACTGTTTTGAACCGAGTGTTTTGGAGCGTTTTGTAGTGTATTGGAGTGTTTTGGATTGAGTGTTTAGAAGCGAGATGTTTCGAGTGTTTGGGAGTGTTTTGGAGTGTTTTTATATTGTTTTGGAGTGTTTTGGTGTTTTGGTGTGTTTTGGACTGATTTGGAGTGTTGTGGAGTGCTCTGGTGTGTTTTTTGAGTTATGTCGTGTTTTTGAAGTGTTTTGGAGTGGATTGGAGTGTTTGGGAGTGATTGTTTTGGAACCGAGTGTTTTTGGAGTGTTGTGAAGTGTTTTGAAGTGTTTCGTAGTGTATGGGACTGTATTGGCGTGTTTGGGAGTGTGTTGGAGTGTTTTATATTGCTTTGGAGTGTTGTGATGTTTTGGTGTGCTTTGGACTGTTTTTGGAGTGTTGTGGGAGTGTTCTGGTGTGTTTTGGAGTTATGTCGTGTTTTGAAGTGTTTTGGAGTGGATTGGAGTGTTTGGGATTGTCCTGCATTGAACCGAGTGTTTTGGACTGTTTTGGAGTGTTGTGAAGTGTTTTGAAGTGTTTTCGTAGTGTATGGGACTGTTTTGGAGCGTTTGGAAATGTGTTGGAGTGTTGTGCAGTGTTTTGGAGTGTATTGGAGTGTTTTTGGATTTAGTGTTTAGAATCGAGAATTTTTCTAGTGTTTTGGAGTGTTTTTATATTGTGTTGTGGTGTTTTGGTGTGTTTTTGGACTGTTTTTGGAGTGTTGTGGAGTGTTCTGGAGTGTTTTTGAGTTATGTCGTGTTTTGAAGTGGATCGGAGTGTTTGGGAGTGACTTGTTTGAAGCGAGTGTTTTTGGATTGTTATAGAGGGTTTCGGAATGTATGGAACTCTTTTGGCGTGTTTGGGAGTGTTTCGGACTCTTTTTAGTGTGTTTTGGATCGTTTTGGTGTGCTGTTAAGTGTTTTGGAGTGAGTGCTTAGTAGCAAGTGTTATGGAGGGTTTTGAAGTGTTTCGTAGTGTATGGGACTATTTTTCGTGTGTTTGGTAGTGTGTCGGAGTGTTTTGTAGTGTATTGGAGTGTTTTGGATAGAATGTTTAGAATCGAGAATTTGAGAGTGTTTTGTATTGTGTTGGAGTGTTGTGGTTTTTTTGGTGTGTTTTTGGACTGTTTTGGAGTGGATTGGAGTGTTTTGGGAGTGACTGTTTTGAACCGAGTGTTTTGGAGTGATGTGAAGTGTTTTTGAAGTATTTCGTAGTGTATGGGACTGTATTGCCGTGTTTGGGAGTGTGTTGGAGTGTTTTATATTGTTTTTGGAGTGTTGTGATGTTTTTGATGTGCTTTGGACTGTTTTGGAATGTTGAGGAGTGTTCTGGTGTGTTTTGGAGTTATGTCCTGTTTTGAAGTGGATTGCAGTGCATTGGAGTGTTTGGGAGTGGACTGTTTTGAACCGAGTGTTTTGGAGTGTTTTGTAGTGTATTGGAGTGTTTTGGATTGCGTGTTTAGAAGCGTGAATTTTGGAGTGTTTGGTAGTGTTTTGGAGTGTTTTATATTGTTTTGAGTGTTTTCGTGTTTTGCTGTGTTTTGGGCTGTTTTGGAGTGTTGTGGAGCGTTTCTGCTGTGTTTTCGAGTTATGTCTTGTTTTTGAAGTGGATTGGAGTGGATTGGAGTGTTTGGGAGTGACTGTTTTTGAACCGAGTGTTTTTGGACTGTTTTGGAGTGTTGTGCAGTGTTTTTGTAGTGTATTGGAGTGTTTTTGGATTGAGTGTTTAAAAGCGAGAATTTTCGAGTGTTTTGGTGTGTTTTATATTATGTTGTGGTGTTTTGGTGTATTTTTGGACTGTTTTTGGAGTGTTGTGGAGTGTTCTGGAGTGTTTTTGAGTTATGTCGTGTTTTGAAGTGGATCGGAGTGTTTGGGAGTGACTTGTTTAAAGCGAGTGTTTTGGAGTGTTATAGAGGGTTTCGGAATGTATGGAACTCTTTTGGCGTGTTTGGGAGTGTTTTGGACTCTTTTAGTGTGTTTTTGGATCGTTTTTGGTGTGCTGTTGAGTGTTTTGGAGTGAGTGCTTAGTAGCAAGTGTTATGGAGGGTTTTTGAAGTGTTTTCGTAGTGTATGGGACTATTTTCGAGTGTTTGGTAGTGTGTCGGAGTGTTTTGTAGTGTATTGGAGTGTTTTGGATAGAATGTTTAGAAGCGAGAATTTGGGAGTGTTTTGTATTGTTTTTGGAGTGTTGTGGTGTTTTGGTGTGTTTGGGACTATTTTGGAGTGGATTGGAGTGTTTTGGGAGTGAATGTTTTGAACCGAGTGTTTTTTTAATGTTGTGGAGTGTTCTGGCGTGTTTTTTGATTTATGTCGTGTTTTGAAGTGGATTGGAGTGGATTCGCGTGTTTGGGAGTGACTGTTTTTGAACCGAGTGTTGTGGAGTGTTTTGTAGTGTATTGGAGTGTTTTGGATTGAGTGTTTAGAAGCGAGAATTTTCGAGTGTTTGGGAGTGTTTTTGGAGTGTTTTATATTGTTTTGGAGTGGTTTGGTGTTTTTAGTGTTATTTGGACTAATTTGGAGTGTTTGTGGAGTGCTGTTGTGTCGTGTTTTGAAGTGTTTTTGGAGTGGATTGGAGTGTTTGGGATTGACTGCTTTGAACCGAGAGTTTTGGACTGTTTTTGGAGTGTTGTGAAGTGTTTTGAAGTGTTTTCTTAGTGTATGGGACTGTTTTGGAGCGTTTTGGAAAATGTGTTGGAGTGTTGTGCAGTGTTTTTGTAGTGTATTGGAGTGTTTTGGATTTAGTGTTTAGAAGCGAGAATTTTCGAGTGTTTGGAAGTATTTTTGGAGTGTTTCATACTTTTTCTGGGGTGTTTTTGGTGTGTTTTGGCCTGTTTTGGAGTGTTGTGGAGTGTTCTGGTGTGTTTTTGAGTTATGTCGTGTTTTGAAGTGGATCGGAGTGTTTGGGAGTGACTCTTGAAGCAACTGTTTTGGAGTGTTTTAAAAGGGTTTTCGAAGTGTATGGGACTCTTCTGGAGTGTTTTGGGAGTGTTTTGGACTCTTTTAGTGTGTTTTTGAATCGTTTTGGTGTGCTGTTGAGTGTTTTGGAGTGAGTGCTTAGTAGTCAGTGTTCTGAAGGGTTTTGAAAGGGTTTCGTAGTGTATGGGACTGTTTTTGGAGTGTTTGGGAGTGTGTCGGAGTGTTTTTGTAGTGTATTGGAGTGTTTTGGATAGAATGTTTAGTAGCGAGAATTTGGGAGTGTTTTTTTGAGTTATGCCGTGTTTTGAAGTGTTTTGGAGTGGATTGTTGTGTTTGGGAGTGATTGTTTTGACCCGAGTGTTTTGGAGTGTTGTGAAGTGTTTTGAAGTGTTTCGTAGTGTATGGGACTGTATTGGCGTGTTTGGGAGTGTGTTGGAGTGTTTTATATTGCTTTGGAATGTTGTGATGTTTTGGTGTGCTTTGGACTGTTTTGGAGTGTTGTGGAGTGTTCTGGTGTGTATTGGAGTTATGTCGTGTTTTGAAGTGGATTGGAGTGGATTGGAGTGTTTGGGAGTGACTGTTTTGAACCGAGTGTTTTGGACTGTTTTGGAGTGTTGTGAAGTGTTTTGAAGTATTTCGTAGTGTATGGCACTGTTTTGGCGAGTTTGGATGTGTGTTGGCGTGTTGTGCAGTGCTTTGTAGTGTATTGGAGTGTTTTGGATTGAGTGTTTAGAAGCGAGAATTTTCGAGTGTTTTGGAGTGTTTTATATTATGTTGTGGTGTTTTGGTGTATTTTGGACTGTTTTGAAGTGTTGTGGAGTGTTCTGGAGTGTTTTTGAGTTATGTCGTGTTTTGAAGTGGATCGGAGTGTTTGGGAGTGACTTGTTTGAAGCGAGTGTTTTGAAGTGTTATAGAGGGTTTCGGAATGTATGGAACTCCTTTGGCGTGTTTGGGAGTGTTTTGGACTCTTTTAGTGTGTTTTGGATCGTTTTGGTGTGCTGTTGAGTGTTTTGGAGTGAGTGCTTAGTAGCAAGTGTTATGGAGGCTTTTGAAGTGTTTCGTAGTGTATGGGACTATTTTCGAGTGTTTGGTAGTGTGTCGGAGTGTTTTGTAGTGTATTGGAGTGTTTTGGATAGAATGTTTAGAATCGAGATTTTGAGAGTGTTTTGTATTGTGTTGGAGTGTTGTGGTTTTTTGGTGTGTTTTGGACTGTTTTGGAGTGGATTGGAGTGTTTGGGAGTGACTGTTTTGAACCGAGTGTTTTGGAGCGTTTTGTAGTGTATTGGAGTGTTTTGGATTGAGTGTTTAGAAGCGAGATGTTTCGAGTGTTTGGGAGTGTTTTGGAGTGTTTTATATTGTTTTGGAGTGTTTTGGTGTTTTGGTGTGTTTTGGACTGATTTGGAGTGTTGTGGAGTGCTCTGGTGTGTTTTTGAGTTATGTCGTGTTTTGAAGTGTTTTGGAGTAGATTGGAGTGTTTGGGAGTGATTGTTTGGAACCGAGTGTTTTGGAGTGTTGTGAAGTGTTTTGAAGTGTTTCGTAGTGTATGGGACTGTATTGGCGTGTTTGGGAGTGTGTTGGAGTGTTTTATATTGCTTTGGAGTGTTGTGATGTTTTGGTGTGCTTTGGACTGTTTTGGAGTGTTGTGGAGTGTTCTGGTGTGTTTTGGAGTTATGTCGTGTTTTGAAGTGTTTTGGAGTGGATTGGAGTGTTTGGGATTGTCTGCTTTGAACCGAGTGTTTTGGACTGTTTTGGAGTGTTGTGAAGTGTTTTGAAGTGTTTCGTAGTGTATGGGACTGTTTTGGAGCGTTTGGAAATGTGTTGGAGTGTTGTGCAGTGTTTTGGAGTGTATTGGAGTGTTTTGGATTTAGTGTTTAGAATCGAGAATTTTCTAGTGTTTTGGAGTGTTTTATATTGTGTTCTGGTGTTTTGGTGTGTTTTGGACTGTTTTGGAGTGTTGTGGAGTGTTCTGGAGTGTTTTTGAGTTATGTCGTGTTTTGAAGTGGATCGGAGTGTTTGGGAGTGACTTGTTTGAAGCGAGTGTTTTGGAGTGTTATAGAGGGTTTCGGAATGTATGGAACTCTTTTGGCGTGTTTGGGAGTGTTTTGGACTCTTTTAGTGTGTTTTCGATCGTTTTGTTGTGCTATTGAGTGTTTGGAGTGAGTGCTTAGTAGCCAGTGCTTTGGAAGGTTTTGAAGTGTTTCGTAGTGTATAGCACTATTTTCGAGTGTTTGGTAGTGTGTCGGAATTGTTTGTAGTGTATTGAAGTGTTTTGGATAGAATGATAGCGAGAATTTGGGAGTGTTTTGTATTGTGTTGGAGTGTTGTGGTGTTTTGGTGTGTTTTGGACTGTTTTGGAGTGGATTGGAGTGTTTCGGAGTGACTGTTTGGAACCGAGTGTTTTGGAGTGTTTTGTAGTGTATTGGAGTGTTTTATATTGTTTTGAGTGTTTTCGTGTTTTGCTGTTTTTTGGGCTTTTTTGGAGTGTTGTGGAGCGTTCTGCTGTGTTTTTGAGTTATGTATTGTTTTGAAGTGGATTGGAGTGGATTGGAGTGTTTGGGAGTGACTGTTTTGAACCGAGTGTTTTGGACTGTTTTGGAGTGTAATGGAGTGTTTTGAAGTGTTTCGTAGTGTATGTGACTGATTTGGAGTGTTTGGGAGTGTGTCGGAGTGTTTTGGATAGAATGTTTAGAAGCGAGAATTTGGGAGTGTTTTGTATTGTTTTGGAGTGTTGTGGTGTTTGGTGAGTTTTGGACTGTTTTGGAGTGGATTGGAGTGTTTGGGAGTGACTGTTTTGAACCGAGTGTTTTGTAATGTTGTGGAGTGTTCTGGTGTGTTTTTGATTTATGTCGTGTTTTGAAGTGGATTGGAGTGTTTTGGATTGAGTGTTTAGAAGCGAGAATTTTCGAGTGTTTGGGAATGTTTTGGAGTGTTTTATATTGTTTTGGAGTGTTTTGGTGTTTTGGTGTGTTTTGAACTGATTTGGAGAGTTGTGAAGTGCTGTTGTGTCGTGTTTTGAAGTGTTTTGGAGTGGATTGGAGTGTTTTGGATTTAGTGTTTAGAATCGAGAATTTTCTAGTGTTTTGGAGTGTTTTATATTGTGTTGTGGTGTTTTGGTGTGTTTTGGACTGTTTTGGAGTGTTGTGGAGTGTTCTGGAGTGTTTTTGAGTTATGTCGTGTTTTGAAGTGGATCGGAGTGTTTGGGAGTGACTTGTTTGAAGCGAGTGTTTTGGATTGTTATAGAGGGTTTCGGAATGTTTGGAACTCTTTTGGCGTGTTTGGGAGTGTTTTGGACTCTTTTAGTGTGTTTTGGATCGTTTTGGTGTGCTGTTAAGTGTTTTGGAGTGAGTGCTTAGTAGCAAGTGTTATGGAGGGTTTTGAAGTGTTTCGTAGTGTATGGGACTATTTTCGTGTGTTTGGTAGTGTGTCGGAGTGTTTTGTAGTGTATTGGAGTGTTTTGGATAGAATGTTTAGAATCGAGAATTTGAGAGTGTTTTGTATTGTGTTGGAGTGTTGTGGTTTTTTGGTGTGTTTTGGACTGTTTTGGAGTGGATTGGAGTGTTTGGGAGTGACTGTTTTGAACCGAGTGTTTTGGAGTGATGTGAAGTGTTTTGAAGTATTTCGTAGTGTATGGGACTGTATTGCCGTGTTTGGGAGTGTGTTGGAGTGTTTTATATTGTTTTGGAGTGTTGTGATGTTTTGATGTGCTTTGGACTGTTTTGGAATGTTGAGGAGTGTTCTGGTGTGTTTTGGAGTTATGTCCTGTTTTGAAGTGGATTGGAGTGCATTGGAGTGTTTGGGAGTGACTGTTTTGAACCGAGTGTTTTGGAGTGTTTTGTAGTGTATTGGAGTGTTTTGGATTGCGTGTTTAGAAGCGTGAATTTTGGAGTGTTTGGTAGTGTTTTGGAGTGTTTTATATTGTTTTGAGTGTTTTCGTGTTTTGCTGTGTTTTGGGCTGTTTTGGAGTGTTGTGGAGCGTTCTGCTGTGTTTTCGAGTTATGTCTTGTTTTGAAGTGGATTGGAGTGGATTGGAGTGTTTGGGAGTGACTGTTTTGAACCGAGTGTTTTGGACTGTTTTGGAGTGTTGTGCAGTGTTTTGTAGTGTATTGGAGTGTTTTGGATTGAGTGTTTAAAAGCGAGAATTTTCGAGTGTTTTGGTGTGTTTTATATTATGTTGTGGTGTTTTGGTGTATTTTGGACTGTTTTGGAGTGTTGTGGAGTGTTCTGGAGTGTTTTTGAGTTATGTCGTGTTTTGAAGTGGATCGGAGTGTTTGGGAGTGACTTGTTTAAAGCGAGTGTTTTGGAGTGTTATAGAGGGTTTCGGAATGTATGGAACTCTTTTGGCGTGTTTGGGAGTGTTTTGGACTCTTTTAGTGTGTTTTGGATCGTTTTGGTGTGCTGTTGAGTGTTTTGGAGTGAGTGCTTAGTAGCAAGTGTTATGGAGGGTTTTGAAGTGTTTCGTAGTGTATGGGACTATTTTCGAGTGTTTGGTAGTGTGTCGGAGTGTTTTGTAGTGTATTGGAGTGTTCTGGATAGAATGTTTAGAAGCGAGAATTTGGGAGTGTTTTGTATTGTTTTGGAGTGTTGTGGTGTTTTGGTGTGTTTGGACTATTTTGGAGTGGATTGGAGTGTTTGGGAGTGAATGTTTTGAACCGAGTGTTTTTTAATGTTGTGGAGTGTTCTGGCGTGTTTTTGATTTATGTCGTGTTTTGAAGTGGATTGGAGTGGATTCGCGTGTTTGGGAGTGACTGTTTTGAACCGAGTGTTGTGGAGTGTTTTGTAGTGTATTGGAGTGTTTTGGATTGAGTGTTTAGAAGCGAGAATTTTCGAGTGTTTGGGAGTGTTTTGGAGTGTTTTATATTGTTTTGGAGTGGTTTGGTGTTTTAGTGTTATTTGGACTAATTTGGAGTGTTGTGGAGTGCTGTTGTGTCGTGTTTTGCAGTGTTTTGGAGTGGATTGGAGTGTTTGGGATTGACTGCTTTGAACCGAGAGTTTTGGACTGTTTTGGAGTGTTGTGAAGTGTTTTGAAGTGTTTCTTAGTGTATGGGACTGTTTTGGAGCGTTTGGAAATGTGTTGGAGTGTTGTGCAGTGTTTTGTAGTGTATTGGAGTGTTTTGGATTTAGTGTTTAGAAGCGAGAATTTTCGAGTGTTTGGAAGTATTTTGGAGTGTTTCATACTTTTCTGGGGTGTTTTGGTGTGTTTTGGCCTGTTTTGGAGTGTTGTGGAGTGTTCTGGTGTGTTTTTGAGTTATGTCGTGTTTTGAAGTGGATCGGAGTGTTTGGGAGTGACTCTTGAAGCAACTGTTTTGGAGTGTTTTAAAGGGTTTCGAAGTGTATGGGACTCTTCTGGAGTGTTTGGGAGTGTTTGGACTCTTTTAGTGTGTTTTGAATCGTTTTGGTGTGCTGTTGAGTGTTTTGGAGTGAGTGCTTAGTAGTCAGTGTTCTGAAGGGTTTTGAAAGGGTTTCGTAGTGTATGGACTGTTTTGGAGTGTTTGGGAGTGTGTCGGAGTGTTTTGTAGTGTATTGGAGTGTTTTGGATAGAATGTTTAGTAGCGAGAATTTGGGAGTGTTTTGGCCTGTTTTGGAGTGTTGTGGAGTGTTCTGCTGTGTTTTTGAGTTATGCCGTGTTTTGAAGTGTTTTGGAGTGGATTGTTGTGTTTGGGAGTGATTGTTTTGACCCGAGTGTTTTGGAGTGTTGTGAAGTGTTTTGAAGTGTTTCGTAGTGTATGGGACTGTATTGGCGTGTTTGGGAGTGTGTTGGAGTTTTTTATATTGCTTTGGAATGTTGTGATGTTTTGGTGTGCTTTGGACTGTTTTGGAGTGTTGTGGAGTGTTCTGGTGTGTATTGGAGTTATGTCGTGTTTTGAAGTGGATTGGAGTGGATTGGAGTGTTTGGGAGTGACTGTTTTGAACCGAGTGTTTTGGACTGTTTTGGAGTGTTGTGAAGTGTTTTGAAGTATTTCGTAGTGTATGGCACTGTTTTGGCGAGTTTGGATGTGTGTTGGCGTGTTGTGCAGTGCTTTGTAGTGTATTGGAGTGTTTTGGATTGAGTGTTTAGAAGCGAGAATTTTCGAGTGTTTTGGAGTGTTTTATATTATGTTGTGGTGTTTTGGTGTATTTTGGACTGTTTTGAAGTGTTGTGGAGTGTTCTGGAGTGTTTTTGAGTTATGTCGTGTTTTGAAGTGGATCGGAGTGTTTGGGAGTGACTTGTTTGAAGCGAGTGTTTTGAAGTGTTATAGAGGGTTTCGGAATGTATGGAACTCTTTTGGCGTGTTTGGGAGTGTTTTGGACTCTTTTAGTGTGTTTTGGATCGTTTTGGTGTGCTGTTGAGTGTTTTGGAGTGTCGTAGCAAGTGTTATGGAGGCTTTTGAAGTGTTTCGTAGTGTATGGGACTATTTTCGAGTGTTTGGTAGTGTGTCGGAGTGTTTTGTAGTGTATTGGAGTGTTTTGGATAGAATGTTTAGAATCGAGATTTTGAGAGTGTTTTGTATTGTGTTGGAGCGTTGTGGTTTTTTGGTGTGTTTTGGACTGTTTTGGAGTGGATTGGAGTGTTTGGGAGTGACTGTTTTGAACCGAGTGTTTTGGAGCGTTTTGTAGTGTATTGGAGTGTTTTGGATTGAGTGTTTAGAAGCGAGATGTTTCGAGTGTTTGGGAGTGTTTTGGAGTGTTTTATATTGTTTTGGAGTGTTTTGGTGTTTTGGTGTGTTTTGGACTGATTTGGAGTGTTGTGGAGTGCTCTGGTGTGTTTTTGAGTTATGTCGTGTTTTGAAGTGTTTTGGAGTGGATTGGAGTGTTTGGGAGTGATTGTTTGGAACCGAGTGTTTTGGAGTGTTGTGAAGTGTTTTGAAGTGTTTCGTAGTGTATGGGACTGTATTGGCGTGTTTGGGAGTGTGTTGGAGTGTTTTATATTGCTTTGGAGTGTTGTGATGTTTTGGTGTGCTTTGGACTGTTTTGGAGTGTTGTGGAGTGTTCTGGTGTGTTTTGGAGTTATGTCGTGTTTTGAAGTGTTTTGGAGTGGATTGGAGTGTTTGGGATTGTCTGCTTTGAACCGAGTGTTTTGGACTGTTTTGGAGTGTTGTGAAGTGTTTTGAAGTGTTTCGTAGTGTATGGGACTGTTTTGGAGCGTTTGGAAATGTGTTGGAGTGTTGTGCAGTGTTTTGGAGTGTATTGGAGTGTTTTGGATTTAGTGTTTAGAATCGAGAATTTTCTAGTGTTTTGGAGTGTTTTATATTGTGTTCTGGTGTTTTGGTGTGTTTTGGACTGTTTTGGAGTGTTGTGGAGTGTTCTGGAGTGTTTTTGAGTTATGTCGTGTTTTGAAGTGGATCGGAGTGTTTGGGAGTGACTTGTTTGAAGCGAGTGTTTTGGAGTGTTATAGAGGGTTTCGGAATGTATGGAACTCTTTTGGCGTGTTTGGGAGTGTTTTGGACTCTTTTAGTGTGTTTTCGATCGTTTTGTTGTGCTATTGAGTGTTTGGAGTGAGTGCTTAGTAGCCAATGTTATGGAAGGTTTTGAAGTGTTTCGTAGTGTATAGCACTATTTTCGAGTGTTTGGTAGTGTGTCGGAATTGTTTGTAGTGTATTGAAGTGTTTTGGATAGAATGATAGCGAGAATTTGGGAGTGTTTTGTATTGTGTTGGAGTGTTGTGGTGTTTTGGTGTGTTTTGGACTGTTTTGGAGTGGATTGGAGTGTTTCGGAGTGACTGTTTGGAACCGAGTGTTTTGGAGTGTTTTGTAGTGTATTGGAGTGTTTTATATTGTTTTGAGTGTTTTCGTGTTTTGCTGTTTTTTGGGCTTTTTTGGAGTGTTGTGGAGCGTTCTGCTGTGTTTTTGAGTTATGTATTGTTTTGAAGTGGATTGGAGTGGATTGGAGTGTTTGGGAGTGACTGTTTTGAACCGAGTGTTTTGGACTGTTTTGGAGTGTTGTGCAGTGTTTTGTAGTGTATTGGAGTGTTTTGGATTGAGTGTTTAAAAGCGAGAATTTTCGAGTGTTTTGGAGTGTTTTATATTATGTTGTGGTGTTTTGGTGTATTTTGGACTGTTTTGGAGTGCTGTGGAGTGTTCTGGAGTGTTTTTGAGTTATGTCGTGTTTTGAAGTGGATCGGAGTGTTTGGGAGTGACTTGTTTAAAGCGAGTGTTTTGGAGTGTTATAGAGGGTTTCGGAATGTATGGAACTCTTTTGGCGTGTTTGGGAGTGTTTTGGACTCTTTTAGTGTGTTTTGGATCGTTTTGGTGTGCTGTTGAGTGTTTTGGAGTGAGTGCTTAGTAGCAAGTGTTATGGAGGGTTTTGAAGTGTTTCGTAGTGTATGGGACTATTTTCGAGTGTTTGGTAGTGTGTCGGAGTGTTTTGTAGTGTTTTGGAGTGTTTTGGATAGAATGTTTAGAAGCGGGAATTTGGGAGTGTTTTGTATTGTTTTGGAGTGTTGTGGTGTTTTGGTGTGTTTGGACTATTTTGGAGTGGATTGGAGTGTTTGGGAGTGACTCTTTTGAACCGAGTGTTTTTTAATGTTGTGGAGTGTTCTGGCGTGTTTTTGATTTATGTCGTGTTTTGAAGTGGATTGGAGTGGATTCGCGTGTTTGGGAGTGACTGTTTTGAACCGAGTGTTGTGGAGTGTTTTGTAGTGTATTGGAGTGTTTTGGATTGAGTGTTTAGAAGCGAGAATTTTCGAGTGTTTGGGAGTGTTTTGGAGTGTTTTATATTGTTTTGGAGTGGTTTGGTGTTTTAGTGTTATTTGGACTAATTTGGAGTGATGTGGAGTGCTGTTGTGTCGTGTTTTGAAGTGTTTTGGAGTGGATTGGAGTGTTTGGGATTGACTGCTTTGAACCGAGAGTTTTGGACTGTTTTGGAGTGTTGTGAAGTGTTTTGAAGTGTTTCTTAGTGTATGGGACTGTTTTGGAGCGTTTGGAAATGTGTTGGAGTGTTGTGCAGTGTTTTGTAGTGTATTGGAGTGTTTTGGATTTAGTGTTTAGAAGCGAGAATTTTCGAGTGTTTGGGAGTATTTTGGAGTGTTTCATACTTTTCTGGGGTGTTTTGGTGTGTTTTGGCCTGTTTTGGAGTGTTGTGGAGTGTTCTGGTGTGTTTTTGAGTTATGTCGTGTTTTGAAGTGGATCGGAGTGTTTGGGAGTGACTCTTGAAGCAACTGTTTTGAAGTGTTTTAAAGGGTTTCGAAGTGTATGGGACTCTTCTGGAGTGTTTGGGAGTGTTTGGACTCTTTTAGTGTGTTTTGAATCGTTTTGGTGTGCTGTTGAGTGTTTTGGAGTGAGTGCTTAGTAGTCAGTGTTCTGAAGGGTTTTGAAAGGGTTTCGTAGTGTATGGACTGTTTTGGAGTGTTTGGGAGTGTGTCGGAGTGTTTTGTAGTGTATTGGAGTGTTTTGGATAGAATGTTTAGTAGCGAGAATTTGGGAGTGTTTTGGCCTGTTTTGGAGTGTTGTGGAGTGTTCTGCTGTGTTTTTGAGTTATGCCGTGTTTTGAAGTGTTTTGGAGTGGATTGTTGTGTTTGGGAGTGATTGTTCTGACCCGAGTGTTTTGGAGTGTTGTGAAGTGTTTTGAAGTGTTTCGTAGTGTATGGGACTGTATTGGCGTGTTTGGGAGTGTGTTGGAGTGTTTGATATTGCTTTGGAGTGTTGTGATGTTTTGGTGTGCTTTGGACTGTTTTGGAGTGTTGTGGAGTGTTCTGGTGTGTTTTGGAGTTATGTCGTGTTTTGAAGTGGATTGGAGTGGATTGGAGTGTTTGGGAGTGACTGTTTTGAACCGAGTGTTTTGGACTGTTTTGGAGTGTTGTGAAGTGTTTTGAAGTATTTCGTAGTGTATGGCACTGTTTTGGCGAGCTTGGATGTGTGTTGGCGTGTTGTGCAGTGCTTGGTAGTGTATTGGAGTGTTTTGGATTGAGTGTTTAGAAGCGAAAATTTTCGAGTGTTTTGGAGTGTTTTATATTATGTTGTGGTGTTTTGGTTTATTTTGGACTGTTTTGAAGTGTTGTGGAGTGTTCTGGAGTGTTTTTGAGTTATGTCGTGTTTTGAAGTGGATCGGAGTGTTTGGGAGTGACTTGTTTGAAGCGAGTGTTTTGAAGTGTTATAGAGGGTTTCGGAATGTATGGAACTCTTTTGGCGTGTTTGGGAGTGTTTTGGACTCTTTTAGTGTGTTTTGGATCGTTTTGGTGTGCTGTTGAGTGTTTTGGAGTGAGTGCTTAGTAGCAAGTGTTATGGAGGATTTTGAAGTGTTTCGTAGTGTATGGGACTATTTTCGAGTGTTTGGTAGTGTGTCGGAGTGTTTTGTAGTGTATTGGAGTCTTTTGGATAGAATGTTTAGAATCGAGATTTTGAGAGTGTTTTGTATTGTGTTGGAGTGTTGTGGTTTTTTGGTGTGTTTTGGACTGTTTTGGAGTGGATTGGAGTGTTTGGGAGTGACTGTTTTGAACCGAGTGTTTTGGAGCGTTTTGTAGTGTATTGGAGTGTTTTGGATTGAGTGTTTAGAAGCGAGATGTTTCGAGTGTTTGGGAGTGTTTTGGAGTGTTTTATATTGTTTTGGAGTGTTTTGGTGTTTTGGTGTGTTTTGGACTGATTTGGAGTGTTGTGGAGTGCTCTGGTGTGTTTTTGAGTTATGTCGTGTTTTGAAGTGTTTTGGAGTGGATTGGAGTGTTTGGGAGTGACTGTTTTGAACCGAGTGTTTTGGACTGTTTTGGAGTGTAATGGAGTGTTTTGAAGTGTTTCGTAGTGTATGTGACTGATTTGGAGTGTTTGGGAGTGTGTCGGAGTGTTTTGGATAGAATGTTTAGAAGCGAGAATTTGGGAGTGTTTTGTATTGTTTTGGAGTGTTGTGGTGTTTGGTGAGTTTTGGACTGTTTTGGAGTGGATTGGAGTGTTTGGGAGTGACTGTTTTGAACCGAGTGTTTTGTAATGTTGTGGAGTATTCTGGTGTGTTTTTGATTTATGTCGTGTTTTGAAGTGGATTGGAGTGGATTGGCGTGTTTGGGAGTGATTGTTTTGAACCGAGTGTTGTGGAGTGTTTTGTAGTGTATTGGAGTGTTTTGGATTGAGTGTTTAGAAGCGCGAATTTTCGAGTGTTTGGGAAAGTTTTGGAGTGTTTTATATTGTTTTGGAGTGTTTTGGTGTTTTGGTGTGTTTTGAACTGATTTGGAGAGTTGTGAAGTGCTGTTGTGTCGTGTTTTGAAGTGTTTTGGAGTGGATTGGAGTGTTTGGGATTGTCTGCTTTGAACCGAGTGTTTTGGACTGTTTTGGAGTGTTGTGAAGTGTTTTGAAGTGTTTCGTAGTGTATGGGACTGTTTTGGAGCGTTTGGAAATGTGTTGGAGTGTTGTGCAGTGTTTTGGAGTGTATTGGAGTGTTTTGGATTTAGTGTTTAGAATCGAGAATTTTCTAGTGTTTTGGAGTGTTTTATATTGTGTTCTGGTGTTTTGGTGTGTTTTGGACTGTTTTGGAGTGTTGTGGAGTGTTCTGGAGTGTTTTTGAGTTATGTCGTGTTTTGAAGTGGATCGGAGTGTTTGGGAGTGACTTGTTTGAAGCGAGTGTTTTGGAGTGTTATAGAGGGTTTCGGAATGTATGGAACTCTTTTGGCGTGTTTGGGAGTGTTTTGGACTCTTTTAGTGTGTTTTCGATCGTTTTGTTGTGCTATTGAGTGTTTGGAGTGAGTGCTTAGTAGCCAATGTTATGGAAGGTTTTGAAGTGTTTCGTAGTGTATAGCACTATTTTCGAGTGTTTGGTAGTGTGTCGGAATTGTTTGTAGTGTATTGAAGTGTTTTGGATAGAATGATAGCGAGAATTTGGGAGTGTTTTGTATTGTGTTGGAGTGTTGTGGTGTTTTGGTGTGTTTTGGACTGTTTTGGAGTGGATTGGAGTGTTTCGGAGTGACTGTTTGGAACCGAGTGTTTTGGAGTGTTTTGTAGTGTATTGGAGTGTTTTATATTGTTTTGAGTGTTTTCGTGTTTTGCTGTTTTTTGGGCTTTTTTGGAGTGTTGTGGAGCGTTCTGCTGTGTTTTTGAGTTATGTATTGTTTTGAAGTGGATTGGAGTGGATTGGAGTGTTTGGGAGTGACTGTTTTGAACCGAGTGTTTTGGACTGTTTTGGAGTGTTGTGCAGTGTTTTGTAGTGTATTGGAGTGTTTTGGATTGAGTGTTTAAAAGCGAGAATTTTCGAGTGTTTTGGAGTGTTTTATATTATGTTGTGGTGTTTTGGTGTATTTTGGACTGTTTTGGAGTGCTGTGGAGTGTTCTGGAGTGTTTTTGAGTTATGTCGTGTTTTGAAGTGGATCGGAGTGTTTGGGAGTGACTTGTTTAAAGCGAGTGTTTTGGAGTGTTATAGAGGGTTTCGGAATGTATGGAACTCTTTTGGCGTGTTTGGGAGTGTTTTGGACTCTTTTAGTGTGTTTTGGATCGTTTTGGTGTGCTGTTGAGTGTTTTGGAGTGAGTGCTTAGTAGCAAGTGTTATGGAGGGTTTTGAAGTGTTTCGTAGTGTATGGGACTATTTTCGAGTGTTTGGTAGTGTGTCGGAGTGTTTTGTAGTGTTTTGGAGTGTTTTGGATAGAATGTTTAGAAGCGGGAATTTGGGAGTGTTTTGTATTGTTTTGGAGTGTTGTGGTGTTTTGGTGTGTTTGGACTATTTTGGAGTGGATTGGAGTGTTTGGGAGTGACTCTTTTGAACCGAGTGTTTTTTAATGTTGTGGAGTGTTCTGGCGTGTTTTTGATTTATGTCGTGTTTTGAAGTGGATTGGAGTGGATTCGCGTGTTTGGGAGTGACTGTTTTGAACCGAGTGTTGTGGAGTGTTTTGTAGTGTATTGGAGTGTTTTGGATTGAGTGTTTAGAAGCGAGAATTTTCGAGTGTTTGGGAGTGTTTTGGAGTGTTTTATATTGTTTTGGAGTGGTTTGGTGTTTTAGTGTTATTTGGACTAATTTGGAGTGTTGTGGAGTGCTGTTGTGTCGTGTTTTGAAGTGTTTTGGAGTGGATTGGAGTGTTTGGGATTGACTGCTTTGAACCGAGAGTTTTGGACTGTTTTGGAGTGTTGTGAAGTGTTTTGAAGTGTTTCTTAGTGTATGGGACTGTTTTGGAGCGTTTGGAAATGTGTTGGAGTGTTGTGCAGTGTTTTGGAGTGTATTGGAGTGTTTTGGATTTAGTGTTTAGAATCGAGAATTTTCTAGTGTTTTGGAGTGTTTTATATTGTGTTCTGGTGTTTTGGTGTGTTTTGGACTGTTTTGGAGTGTTGTGGAGTGTTCTGGAGTGTTTTTGAGTTATGTCGTGTTTTGAAGTGGATCGGAGTGTTTGGGAGTGACTTGTTTGAAGCGAGTGTTTTGGAGTGTTATAGAGGGTTTCGGAATGTATGGAACTCTTTTGGCGTGTTTGGGAGTGTTTTGGACTCTTTTAGTGTGTTTTCGATCGTTTTGTTGTGCTATTGAGTGTTTGGAGTGAGTGCTTAGTAGCCAGTGTTATGGAAGGTTTTGAAGTGTTTCGTAGTGTATAGCACTATTTTCGAGTGTTTGGTAGTGTGTCGGAATTGTTTGTAGTGTATTGAAGTGTTTTGGATAGAATGATAGCGAGAATTTGGGAGTGTTTTGTATTGTGTTGGAGTGTTGTGGTGTTTTGGTGTGTTTTGGACTGTTTTGGAGTGGATTGGAGTGTTTCGGAGTGACTGTTTGGAACCGAGTGTTTTGGAGTGTTTTGTAGTGTATTGGAGTGTTTTATATTGTTTTGAGTGTTTTCGTGTTTTGCTGTTTTTTGGGCTTTTTTGGAGTGTTGTGGAGCGTTCTGCTGTGTTTTTGAGTTATGTATTGTTTTGAAGTGGATTGGAGTGGATTGGAGTGTTTGGGAGTGACTGTTTTGAACCGAGTGTTTTGGACTGTTTTGGAGTGTAATGGAGTGTTTTGAAGTGTTTCGTAGTGTATGTGACTGATTTGGAGTGTTTGGGAGTGTGTCGGAGTGTTTTGGATAGAATGTTTAGAAGCGAGAATTTGGGAGTGTTTTGTATTGTTTTGGAGTGTTGTGGTGTTTGGTGAGTTTTGGACTGTTTTGGAGTGGATTGGAGTGTTTGGGAGTGACTGTTTTGAACCGAGTGTTTTGTAATGTTGTGGAGTGTTCTGGTGTGTTTTTGAT
Organism: Somniosus microcephalus; assembly: GCF_052327205.1. Lineage (NCBI taxonomy): Eukaryota > Metazoa > Chordata > Chondrichthyes > Squaliformes > Somniosidae > Somniosus > Somniosus microcephalus. The sequence goes on along the minus strand of NW_028226260.1, from coordinate 36,308 downwards.
TTATGTCGTGTTTTGAAGTGGATTGGAGTGTTTTGGATTGAGTGTTTAGAAGCGAGAATTTTCGAGTGTTTGGGAATGTTTTGGAGTGTTTTATATTGTTTTGGAGTGTTTTGGTGTTTTGGTGTGTTTTGAACTGATTTGGAGAGTTGTGAAGTGCTGTTGTGTCGTGTTTTGAAGTGTTTTGGAGTGGATTGGAGTGTTTTGGATTTAGTGTTTAGAATCGAGAATTTTCTAGTGTTTTGGAGTGTTTTATATTGTGTTGTGGTGTTTTGGTGTGTTTTGGACTGTTTTGGAGTGTTGTGGAGTGTTCTGGAGTGTTTTTGAGTTATGTCGTGTTTTGAAGTGGATCGGAGTGTTTGGGAGTGACTTGTTTGAAGCGAGTGTTTTGGATTGTTATAGAGGGTTTCGGAATGTTTGGAACTCTTTTGGCGTGTTTGGGAGTGTTTTGGACTCTTTTAGTGTGTTTTGGATCGTTTTGGTGTGCTGTTAAGTGTTTTGGAGTGAGTGCTTAGTAGCAAGTGTTATGGAGGGTTTTGAAGTGTTTCGTAGTGTATGGGACTATTTTCGTGTGTTTGGTAGTGTGTCGGAGTGTTTTGTAGTGTATTGGAGTGTTTTGGATAGAATGTTTAGAATCGAGAATTTGAGAGTGTTTTGTATTGTGTTGGAGTGTTGTGGTTTTTTGGTGTGTTTTGGACTGTTTTGGAGTGGATTGGAGTGTTTGGGAGTGACTGTTTTGAACCGAGTGTTTTGGAGTGATGTGAAGTGTTTTGAAGTATTTCGTAGTGTATGGGACTGTATTGCCGTGTTTGGGAGTGTGTTGGAGTGTTTTATATTGTTTTGGAGTGTTGTGATGTTTTGATGTGCTTTGGACTGTTTTGGAATGTTGAGGAGTGTTCTGGTGTGTTTTGGAGTTATGTCCTGTTTTGAAGTGGATTGGAGTGCATTGGAGTGTTTGGGAGTGACTGTTTTGAACCGAGTGTTTTGGAGTGTTTTGTAGTGTATTGGAGTGTTTTGGATTGCGTGTTTAGAAGCGTGAATTTTGGAGTGTTTGGTAGTGTTTTGGAGTGTTTTATATTGTTTTGAGTGTTTTCGTGTTTTGCTGTGTTTTGGGCTGTTTTGGAGTGTTGTGGAGCGTTCTGCTGTGTTTTCGAGTTATGTCTTGTTTTGAAGTGGATTGGAGTGGATTGGAGTGTTTGGGAGTGACTGTTTTGAACCGAGTGTTTTGGACTGTTTTGGAGTGTTGTGCAGTGTTTTGTAGTGTATTGGAGTGTTTTGGATTGAGTGTTTAAAAGCGAGAATTTTCGAGTGTTTTGGTGTGTTTTATATTATGTTGTGGTGTTTTGGTGTATTTTGGACTGTTTTGGAGTGTTGTGGAGTGTTCTGGAGTGTTTTTGAGTTATGTCGTGTTTTGAAGTGGATCGGAGTGTTTGGGAGTGACTTGTTTAAAGCGAGTGTTTTGGAGTGTTATAGAGGGTTTCGGAATGTATGGAACTCTTTTGGCGTGTTTGGGAGTGTTTTGGACTCTTTTAGTGTGTTTTGGATCGTTTTGGTGTGCTGTTGAGTGTTTTGGAGTGAGTGCTTAGTAGCAAGTGTTATGGAGGGTTTTGAAGTGTTTCGTAGTGTATGGGACTATTTTCGAGTGTTTGGTAGTGTGTCGGAGTGTTTTGTAGTGTATTGGAGTGTTCTGGATAGAATGTTTAGAAGCGAGAATTTGGGAGTGTTTTGTATTGTTTTGGAGTGTTGTGGTGTTTTGGTGTGTTTGGACTATTTTGGAGTGGATTGGAGTGTTTGGGAGTGAATGTTTTGAACCGAGTGTTTTTTAATGTTGTGGAGTGTTCTGGCGTGTTTTTGATTTATGTCGTGTTTTGAAGTGGATTCGCGTGTTTGGGAGTGACTGTTTTGAACCGAGTGTTGTGGAGTGTTTTGTAGTGTATTGGAGTGTTTTGGATTGAGTGTTTAGAAGCGAGAATTTTCGAGTGTTTGGGAGTGTTTTGGAGTGTTTTATATGTTTTGGAGTGGTTTGGTGTTTTAGTGTTATTTGGACTAATTTGGAGTGTTGTGGAGTGCTGTTGTGTCGTGTTTTGAAGTGTTTTGGGAGTGGATTGGAGTGTTTGGGATTGACTGCTTTGAACCGAGAGTTTTGGACTGTTTTGGAGTGTTGTGAAGTGTTTTGAAGTGTTTCTTAGTGTATGGGACTGTTTTGGAGCGTTTGGAAATGTGTTGGAGTGTTGTGCAGTGTTTTGTAGTGTATTGGAGTGTTTTGGATTTAGTGTTTAGAAGCGAGAATTTTCGAGTGTTTGGAACGTATTTTGGAGTGTTTCATACTTTTCTGGGGTGTTTTGGTGTGTTTTGGCCTGTTTTGGAGTGTTGTGGAGTGTTCTGGTGTGTTTTTGAGTTATGTCGTGTTTTGAAGTGGATCGGAGTGTTTGGGAGTGACTCTTGAAGCAACTGTTTTGGAGTGTTTTAAAGGGTTTCGAAGTGTATGGGACTCTTCTGGAGTGTTTGGGAGTGTTTGGACTCTTTTAGTGTGTTTTGAATCGTTTTGGTGTGCTGTTGAGTGTTTTGGAGTGAGTGCTTAGTAGTCAGTGTTCTGAAGGGTTTTGAAAGGGTTTCGTAGTGTATGGACTGTTTTGGAGTGTTTGGGAGTGTGTCGGAGTGTTTTGTAGTGTATTGGAGTGTTTTGGATAGAATGTTTAGTAGCGAGAATTTGGGAGTGTTTTGGCCTGTTTTGGAGTGTTGTGGAGTGTTCTGCTGTGTTTTTGAGTTATGCCGTGTTTTGAAGTGTTTTGGAGTGGATTGTTGTGTTTGGGAGTGATTGTTTTGACCCGAGTGTTTTGGAGTGTTGTGAAGTGTTTTGAAGTGTTTCGTAGTGTATGGGACTGTATTGGCGTGTTTGGGAGTGTGTTGGAGTGTTTTATATTGCTTTGGAATGTTGTGATGTTTTGGTGTGCTTTGGACTGTTTTGGAGTGTTGTGGAGTGTTCTGGTGTGTATTGGAGTTATGTCGTGTTTTGAAGTGGATTGGAGTGGATTGGAGTGTTTGGGAGTGACTGTTTTGAACCGAGTGTTTTGGACTGTTTTGGAGTGTTGTGAAGTGTTTTGAAGTATTTCGTAGTGTATGGCACTGTTTTGGCGAGTTTGGATGTGTGTTGGCGTGTTGTGCAGTGCTTTGTAGTGTATTGGAGTGTTTTGGATTGAGTGTTTAGAAGCGAGAATTTTCGAGTGTTTTGGAGTGTTTTATATTATGTTGTGGTGTTTTGGTGTATTTTGGACTGTTTTGAAGTGTTGTGGAGTGTTCTGGAGTGTTTTTGAGTTATGTCGTGTTTTGAAGTGGATCGGAGTGTCTGGGAGTGACTTGTTTGAAGCGAGTGTTTTGAAGTGTTATAGAGGGTTTCGGAATGTATGGAACTCTTTTGGCGTGTTTGGGAGTGTTTTGGACTCTTTTAGTGTGTTTTGGATCGTTTTGGTGTGCTGTTGAGTGTTTTGGAGTGTAGTAGCAAGTGTTATGGAGGCTTTTGAAGTGTTTCGTAGTGTATGGGACTATTTTCGAGTGTTTGGTAGTGTGTCGGAGTGTTTTGTAGTGTATTGGAGTGTTTTGGATAGAATGTTTAGAATCGAGATTTTGAGAGTGTTTTGTATTGTGTTGGAGCGTTGTGGTTTTTTGGTGTGTTTTGGACTGTTTTGGAGTGGATTGGAGTGTTTGGGAGTGACTGTTTTGAACCGAGTGTTTTGGAGCGTTTTGTAGTGTATTGGAGTGTTTTGGATTGAGTGTTTAGAAGCGAGATGTTTCGAGTGTTTGGGAGTGTTTTGGAGTGTTTTATATTGTTTTGGAGTGTTTTGGTGTTTTGGTGTGTTTTGGACTGATTTGGAGTGTTGTGGAGTGCTCTGGTGTGTTTTTGAGTTATGTCGTGTTTTGAAGTGTTTTGGAGTGGATTGGAGTGTTTGGGAGTGATTGTTTGGAACCGAGTGTTTTGGAGTGTTGTGAAGTGTTTTGAAGTGTTTCGTAGTGTATGGGACTGTATTGGCGTGTTTGGGAGTGTGTTGGAGTGTTTTATATTGCTTTGGAGTGTTGTGATGTTTTGGTGTGCTTTGGACTGTTTTGGAGTGTTGTGGAGTGTTCTGGTGTGTTTTGGAGTTATGTCGTGTTTTGAAGTGTTTTGGAGTGGATTGGAGTGTTTGGGATTGTCTGCTTTGAACCGAGTGCTTTGGACTGTTTTGGAGTGTTGTGAAGTGTTTTGAAGTGTTTCGTAGTGTATGGGACTGTTTTGGAGCGTTTGGAAATGTGTTGGAGTGTTGTGCAGTGTTTTGGAGTGTATTGGAGTGTTTTGGATTTAGTGTTTAGAATCGAGAATTTTCTAGTGTTTTGGAGTGTTTTATATTGTGTTCTGGTGTTTTGGTGTGTTTTGGACTGTTTTGGAGTGTTGTGGAGTGTTCTGGAGTGTTTTTGAGTTATGTCGTGTTTTGAAGTGGATCGGAGTGTTTGGGAGTGACTTGTTTGAAGCGAGTGTTTTGGAGTGTTATAGAGGGTTTCGGAATGTATGGAACTCTTTTGGCGTGTTTGGGAGTGTTTTGGACTCTTTTAGTGTGTTTTCGATCGTTTTGTTGTGCTATTGAGTGTTTGGAGTGAGTGCTTAGTAGCCAATGTTATGGAAGGTTTTGAAGTGTTTCGTAGTGTATAGCACTATTTTCGAGTGTTTGGTAGTGTGTCGGAATTGTTTGTAGTGTATTGAAGTGTTTTGGATAGAATGATAGCGAGAATTTGGGAGTGTTTTGTATTGTGTTGGAGTGTTGTGGTGTTTTGGTGTGTTTTGGACTGTTTTGGAGTGGATTGGAGTGTTTCGGAGTGACTGTTTGGAACCGAGTGTTTTGGAGTGTTTTGTAGTGTATTGGAGTGTTTTATATTGTTTTGAGTGTTTTCGTGTTTTGCTGTTTTTTGGGCTTTTTTGGAGTGTTGTGGAGCGTTCTGCTGTGTTTTTGAGTTATGTATTGTTTTGAAGTGGATTGGAGTGGATTGGAGTGTTTGGGAGTGACTGTTTTGAACCGAGTGTTTTGGACTGTTTTGGAGTGTTGTGCAGTGTTTTGTAGTGTATTGGAGTGTTTTGGATTGAGTGTTTAAAAGCGAGAATTTTCGAGTGTTTTGGAGTGTTTTATATTATGTTGTGGTGTTTTGGTGTATTTTGGACTGTTTTGGAGTGCTGTGGAGTGTTCTGGAGTGTTTTTGAGTTATGTCGTGTTTTGAAGTGGATCGGAGTGTTTGGGAGTGACTTGTTTAAAGCGAGTGTTTTGGAGTGTTATAGAGGGTTTCGGAATGTATGGAACTCTTTTGGCGTGTTTGGGAGTGTTTTGGACTCTTTTAGTGTGTTTTGGATCGTTTTGGTGTGCTGTTGAGTGTTTTGGAGTGAGTGCTTAGTAGCAAGTGTTATGGAGGGTTTTGAAGTGTTTCGTAGTGTATGGACTATTTTCGAGTGTTTGGTAGTGTGTCGGAGTGTTTTGTAGTGTTTTGGAGTGTTTTGGATAGAATGTTTAGAAGCGGGAATTTGGGAGTGTTTTGTATTGTTTTGGAGTGTTGTGGTGTTTTGGTGTGTTTGGACTATTTTGGAGTGGATTGGAGTGTTTGGGAGTGACTCTTTTGAACCGAGTGTTTTTTAATGTTGTGGAGTGTTCTGGCGTGTTTTTGATTTATGTCGTGTTTTGAAGTGGATTGGAGTGGATTCGCGTGTTTGGGAGTGACTGTTTTGAACCGAGTGTTGTGGAGTGTTTTGTAGTGTATTGGAGTGTTTTGGATTGAGTGTTTAGAAGCGAGAATTTTCGAGTGTTTGGGAGTGTTTTGGAGTGTTTTATATTGTTTTGGAGTGGTTTGGTGTTTTAGTGTTATTTGGACTAATTTGGAGTGTTGTGGAGTGCTGTTGTGTCGTGTTTTGAAGTGTTTTGGAGTGGATTGGAGTGTTTGGGATTGACTGCTTTGAACCGAGAGTTTTGGACTGTTTTGGAGTGTTGTGAAGTGTTTTGAAGTGTTTCTTAGTGTATGGGACTGTTTTGGAGCGTTTGGAAATGTGTTGGAGTGTTGTGCAGTGTTTTGTAGTGTATTGGAGTGTTTTGGATTTAGTGTTTAGAAGCGAGAATTTTCGAGTGTTTGGGAGTATTTTGGAGTGTTTCATACTTTTCTGGGGTGTTTTGGTGTGTTTTGGCCTGTTTTGGAGTGTTGTGGAGTGTTCTGGTGTGTTTTTGAGTTATGTCGTGTTTTGAAGTGGATCGGAGTGTTTGGGAGTGACTCTTGAAGCAACTGTTTTGGAGTGTTTTAAAGGGTTTCGAAGTGTATGGGACTCTTCTGGAGTGTTTGGGAGTGTTTGGACTCTTTTAGTGTGTTTTGAATCGTTTTGGTGTGCTGTTGAGTGTTTTGGAGTGAGTGCTTAGTAGTCAGTGTTCTGAAGGGTTTTGAAAGGGTTTCGTAGTGTATGGACTGTTTTGGAGTGTTTGGGAGTGTGTCGGAGTGTTTTGTAGTGTATTGGAGTGTTTTGGATAGAATGTTTAGTAGCGAGAATTTGGGAGTGTTTTGGCCTGTTTTGGAGTGTTGTGGAGTGTTCTGCTGTGTTTTTGAGTTATGCCGTGTTTTGAAGTGTTTTGGAGTGGATTGTTGTGTTTGGGAGTGATTGTTCTGACCCGAGTGTTTTGGAGTGTTGTGAAGTGTTTTGAAGTGTTTCGTAGTGTATGGGACTGTATTGGCGTGTTTGGGAGTGTGTTGGAGTGTTTGATATTGCTTTGGAGTGTTGTGATGTTTTGGTGTGCTTTGGACTGTTTTGGAGTGTTGTGGAGTGTTCTGGTGTGTTTTGGAGTTATGTCGTGTTTTGAAGTGGATTGGAGTGGATTGGAGTGTTTGGGAGTGACTGTTTTGAACCGAGTGTTTTGGACTGTTTTGGAGTGTTGTGAAGTGTTTTGAAGTATTTCGTAGTGTATGGCACTGTTTTGGCGAGCTTGGATGTGTGTTGGCGTGTTGTGCAGTGCTTGGTAGTGTATTGGAGTGTTTTGGATTGAGTGTTTAGAAGCGAAAATTTTCGAGTGTTTTGGAGTGTTTTATATTATGTTGTGGTGTTTTGGTTTATTTTGGACTGTTTTGAAGTGTTGTGGAGTGTTCTGGAGTGTTTTTGAGTTATGTCGTGTTTTGAAGTGGATCGGAGTGTTTGGGAGTGACTTGTTTGAAGCGAGTGTTTTGAAGTGTTATAGAGGGTTTCGGAATGTATGGAACTCTTTTGGCGTGTTTGGGAGTGTTTTGGACTCTTTTAGTGTGTTTTGGATCGTTTTGGTGTGCTGTTGAGTGTTTTGGAGTGAGTGCTTAGTAGCAAGTGTTATGGAGGATTTTGAAGTGTTTCGTAGTGTATGGGACTATTTTCGAGTGTTTGGTAGTGTGTCGGAGTGTTTTGTAGTGTATTGGAGTCTTTTGGATAGAATGTTTAGAATCGAGATTTTGAGAGTGTTTTGTATTGTGTTGGAGTGTTGTGGTTTTTTGGTGTGTTTTGGACTGTTTTGGAGTGGATTGGAGTGTTTGGGAGTGACTGTTTTGAACCGAGTGTTTTGGAGCGTTTTGTAGTGTATTGGAGTGTTTTGGATTGAGTGTTTAGAAGCGAGATGTTTCGAGTGTTTGGGAGTGTTTTGGAGTGTTTTATATTGTTTTGGAGTGTTTTGGTGTTTTGGTGTGTTTTGGACTGATTTGGAGTGTTGTGGAGTGCTCTGGTGTGTTTTTGAGTTATGTCGTGTTTTGAAGTGTTTTGGAGTGGATTGGAGTGTTTGGGAGTGACTGTTTTGAACCGAGTGTTTTGGACTGTTTTGGAGTGTAATGGAGTGTTTTGAAGTGTTTCGTAGTGTATGTGACTGATTTGGAGTGTTTGGGAGTGTGTCGGAGTGTTTTGGATAGAATGTTTAGAAGCGAGAATTTGGGAGTGTTTTGTATTGTTTTGGAGTGTTGTGGTGTTTGGTGAGTTTTGGACTGTTTTGGAGTGGATTGGAGTGTTTGGGAGTGACTGTTTTGAACCGAGTGTTTTGTAATGTTGTGGAGTATTCTGGTGTGTTTTTGATTTATGTCGTGTTTTGAAGTGGATTGGAGTGGATTGGCGTGTTTGGGAGTGATTGTTTTGAACCGAGTGTTGTGGAGTGTTTTGTAGTGTATTGGAGTGTTTTGGATTGAGTGTTTAGAAGCGAGAATTTTCGAGTGTTTGGGAAAGTTTTGGAGTGTTTTATATTGTTTTGGAGTGTTTTGGTGTTTTGGTGTGTTTTGAACTGATTTGGAGAGTTGTGAAGTGCTGTTGTGTCGTGTTTTGAAGTGTTTTGGAGTGGATTGGAGTGTTTGGGATTGTCTGCTTTGAACCGAGTGTTTTGGACTGTTTTGGAGTGTTGTGAAGTGTTTTGAAGTGTTTCGTAGTGTATGGGACTGTTTTGGAGCGTTTGGAAATGTGTTGGAGTGTTGTGCAGTGTTTTGGAGTGTATTGGAGTGTTTTGGATTTAGTGTTTAGAATCGAGAATTTTCTAGTGTTTTGGAGTGTTTTATATTGTGTTCTGGTGTTTTGGTGTGTTTTGGACTGTTTTGGAGTATTGTGGAGTGTTCTGGAGTGTTTTTGAGTTATGTCGTGTTTTGAAGTGGATCGGAGTGTTTGGGAGTGACTTGTTTGAAGCGAGTGTTTTGGAGTGTTATAGAGGGTTTCGGAATGTATGGAACTCTTTTGGCGTGTTTGGGAGTGTTTTGGACTCTTTTAGTGTGTTTTCGATCGTTTTGTTGTGCTATTGAGTGTTTGGAGTGAGTGCTTAGTAGCCAATGTTATGGAAGGTTTTGAAGTGTTTCGTAGTGTATAGCACTATTTTCGAGTGTTTGGTAGTGTGTCGGAATTGTTTGTAGTGTATTGAAGTGTTTTGGATAGAATGATAGCGAGAATTTGGGAGTGTTTTGTATTGTGTTGGAGTGTTGTGGTGTTTTGGTGTGTTTTGGACTGTTTTGGAGTGGATTGGAGTGTTTCGGAGTGACTGTTTGGAACCGAGTGTTTTGGAGTGTTTTGTAGTGTATTGGAGTGTTTTATATTGTTTTGAGTGTTTTCGTGTTTTGCTGTTTTTTGGGCTTTTTTGGAGTGTTGTGGAGCGTTCTGCTGTGTTTTTGAGTTATGTATTGTTTTGAAGTGGATTGGAGTGTTTGGGAGTGACTGTTTTGAACCGAGTGTTTTGGACTGTTTTGGAGTGTTGTGCAGTGTTTTGTAGTGTATTGGAGTGTTTTGGATTGAGTGTTTAAAAGCGAGAATTTTCGAGTGTTTTGGAGTGTTTTATATTATGTTGTGGTGTTTTGGTGTATTTTGGACTGTTTTGGAGTGCTGTGGAGTGTTCTGGAGTGTTTTTGAGTTATGTCGTGTTTTGAAGTGGATCGGAGTGTTTGGGAGTGACTTGTTTAAAGCGAGTGTTTTGGAGTGTTATAGAGGGTTTCGGAATGTATGGAACTCTTTTGGCGTGTTTGGGAGTGTTTTGGACTCTTTTAGTGTGTTTTGGATCGTTTTGGTGTGCTGTTGAGTGTTTTGGAGTGAGTGCTTAGTAGCAAGTGTTATGGAGGGTTTTGAAGTGTTTCGTAGTGTATGGGACTATTTTCGAGTGTTTGGTAGTGTGTCGGAGTGTTTTGTAGTGTTTTGGAGTGTTTTGGATAGAATGTTTAGAAGCGGGAATTTGGGAGTGTTTTGTATTGTTTTGGAGTGTTGTGGTGTTTTGGTGTGTTTGGACTATTTTGGAGTGGATTGGAGTGTTTGGGAGTGACTCTTTTGAACCGAGTGTTTTTTAATGTTGTGGAGTGTTCTGGCGTGTTTTTGATTTATGTCGTGTTTTGAAGTGGATTGGAGTGGATTCGCGTGTTTGGGAGTGACTGTTTTGAACCGAGTGTTGTGGAGTGTTTTGTAGTGTATTGGAGTGTTTTGGATTGAGTGTTTAGAAGCGAGAATTTTCGAGTGTTTGGGAGTGTTTTGGAGTGTTTTATATTGTTTTGGAGTGGTTTGGTGTTTTAGTGTTATTTGGACTAATTTGGAGTGTTGTGGAGTGCTGTTGTGTCGTGTTTTGAAGTGTTTTGGAGTGGATTGGAGTGTTTGGGATTGACTGCTTTGAACCGAGAGTTTTGGACTGTTTTGGAGTGTTGTGAAGTGTTTTGAAGTGTTTCTTAGTGTATGGGACTGTTTTGGAGCGTTTGGAAATGTGTTGGAGTGTTGTGCAGTGTTTTGTAGTGTATTGGAGTGTTTTGGATTTAGTGTTTAGAAGCGAGAATTTTCGAGTGTTTGGGAGTATTTTGGAGTGTTTCATACTTTTCTGGGGTGTTTTGGCCTGTTTTGGAGTGTTGTGGAGTGTTCTGGTGTGTTTTTGAGTTATGTCGTGTTTTGAAGTGGATCGGAGTGTTTGGGAGTGACTCTTGAAGCAACTGTTTTGGAGTGTTTTAAAGGGTTTCGAAGTGTATGGGACTCTTCTGGAGTGTTTGGGAGTGTTTGGACTCTTTTAGTGTGTTTTGAATCGTTTTGGTGTGCTGTTGAGTGTTTTGGAGTGAGTGCTTAGTAGTCAGTGTTCTGAAGGGTTTTGAAAGGGTTTCGTAGTGTATGGACTGTTTTGGAGTGTTTGGGAGTGTGTCGGAGTGTTTTGTAGTGTATTGGAGTGTTTTGGATAGAATGTTTAGTAGCGAGAATTTGGGAGTGTTTTGGCCTGTTTTGGAGTGTTGTGGAGTGTTCTGCTGTGTTTTTGAGTTATGCCGTGTTTTGAAGTGTTTTGGAGTGGATTGTTGTGTTTGGGAGTGATTGTTCTGACCCGAGTGTTTTGGAGTGTTGTGAAGTGTTTTGAAGTGTTTCGTAGTGTATGGGACTGTATTGGCGTGTTTGGGAGTGTGTTGGAGTGTTTGATATTGCTTTGGAGTGTTGTGATGTTTTGGTGTGCTTTGGACTGTTTTGGAGTGTTGTGGAGTGTTCTGGTGTGTTTTGGAGTTATGTCGTGTTTTGAAGTGGATTGGAGTGGATTGGAGTGTTTGGGAGTGACTGTTTTGAACCGAGTGTTTTGGACTGTTTTGGAGTGTTGTGAAGTGTTTTGAAGTATTTCGTAGTGTATGGCACTGTTTTGGCGAGCTTGGATGTGTGTTGGCGTGTTGTGCAGTGCTTGGTAGTGTATTGGAGTGTTTTGGATTGAGTGTTTAGAAGCGAAATTTTCGAGTGTTTTGGAGTGTTTTATATTATGTTGTGGTGTTTTGGTTTATTTTGGACTGTTTTGAAGTGTTGTGGAGTGTTCTGGAGTGTTTTTTGAGTTATGTCGTGTTTTGAAGTGGATCGGAGTGTTTGGGAGTGACTTGTTTGAAGCGAGTGTTTTGAAGTGTTATAGAGGGTTTCGGAATGTATGGAACTCTTTTGGCGTGTTTGGGAGTGTTTTGGACTCTTTTAGTGTGTTTTGGATCGTTTTGGTGTGCTGTTGAGTGTTTTGGAGTGAGTGCTTAGTAGCAAGTGTTATGGAGGATTTTGAAGTGTTTCGTAGTGTATGGGACTATTTTCGAGTGTTTGGTAGTGTGTCGGAGTGTTTTGTAGTGTATTGGAGTCTTTTGGATAGAATGTTTAGAATCGAGATTTTGAGAGTGTTTTGTATTGTGTTGGAGTGTTGTGGTTTTTTGGTGTGTTTTGGACTGTTTTGGAGTGGATTGGAGTGTTTGGGAGTGACTGTTTTGAACCGAGTGTTTTGGAGCGTTTTGTAGTGTATTGGAGTGTTTTGGATTGAGTGTTTAGAAGCGAGATGTTTCGAGTGTTTGGGAGTGTTTTGGAGTGTTTTATATTGTTTTGGAGTGTTTTGGTGTTTTGGTGTGTTTTGGACTGATTTGGAGTGTTGTGGAGTGCTCTGGTGTGTTTTTGAGTTATGTCGTGTTTTGAAGTGTTTTGGAGTGGATTGGAGTGTTTGGGAGTGACTGTTTTGAACCGAGTGTTTTGGACTGTTTTGGAGTGTAATGGAGTGTTTTGAAGTGTTTCGTAGTGTATGTGACTGATTTGGAGTGTTTGGGAGTGTGTCGGAGTGTTTTGGATAGAATGTTTAGAAGCGAGAATTTGGGAGTGTTTTGTATTGTTTTGGAGTGTTGTGGTGTTTGGTGAGTTTTGGACTGTTTTGGAGTGGATTGGAGTGTTTGGGAGTGACTGTTTTGAACCGAGTGTTTTGTAATGTTGTGGAGTATTCTGGTGTGTTTTTGATTTATGTCGTGTTTTGAAGTGGATTGGAGTGGATTGGCGTGTTTGGGAGTGATTGTTTTGAACCGAGTGTTGTGGAGTGTTTTGTAGTGTATTGGAGTGTTTTGGATTGAGTGTTTAGAAGCGAGAATTTTCGAGTGTTTGGGAAAGTTTTGGAGTGTTTTATATTGTTTTGGAGTGTTTTGGTGTTTTGGTGTGTTTTGAACTGATTTGGAGAGTTGTGAAGTGCTGTTGTGTCGTGTTTTGAAGTGTTTTGGAGTGGATTGGAGTGTTTGGGATTGTCTGCTTTGAACCGAGTGTTTTGGACTGTTTTGGAGTGTTGTGAAGTGTTTTGAAGTGTTTCGTAGTGTATGGGACTGTTTTGGAGCGTTTGGAAATGTGTTGGAGTGTTGTGCAGTGTTTTGGAGTGTATTGGAGTGTTTTGGATTTAGTGTTTAGAATCGAGAATTTTCTAGTGTTTTGGAGTGTTTTATATTGTGTTCTGGTGTTTTGGTGTGTTTTGGACTGTTTTGGAGTATTGTGGAGTGTTCTGGAGTGTTTTTGAGTTATGTCGTGTTTTGAAGTGGATCGGAGTGTTTGGGAGTGACTTGTTTGAAGCGAGTGTTTTGGAGTGTTATAGAGGGTTTCGGAATGTATGGAACTCTTTTGGCGTGTTTGGGAGTGTTTTGGACTCTTTTAGTGTGTTTTCGATCGTTTTGTTGTGCTATTGAGTGTTTGGAGTGAGTGCTTAGTAGCCAATGTTATGGAAGGTTTTGAAGTGTTTCGTAGTGTATAGCACTATTTTCGAGTGTTTGGTAGTGTGTCGGAATTGTTTGTAGTGTATTGAAGTGTTTTGGATAGAATGATAGCGAGAATTTGGGAGTGTTTTGTATTGTGTTGGAGTGTTGTGGTGTTTTGGTGTGTTTTGGACTGTTTTGGAGTGGATTGGAGTGTTTCGGAGTGACTGTTTGGAACCGAGTGTTTTGGAGTGTTTTGTAGTGTATTGGAGTGTTTTATATTGTTTTGAGTGTTTTCGTGTTTTGCTGTTTTTTGGGCTTTTTTGGAGTGTTGTGGAGCGTTCTGCTGTGTTTTTGAGTTATGTATTGTTTTGAAGTGGATTGGAGTGGATTGGAGTGTTTGGGAGTGACTGTTTTGAACCGAGTGTTTTGGACTGTTTTGGAGTGTTGTGCAGTGTTTTGTAGTGTATTGGAGTGTTTTGGATTGAGTGTTTAAAAGCGAGAATTTTCGAGTGTTTTGGAGTGTTTTATATTATGTTGTGGTGTTTTGGTGTATTTTGGACTGTTTTGGAGTGCTGTGGAGTGTTCTGGAGTGTTTTTGAGTTATGTCGTGTTTTGAAGTGGATCGGAGTGTTTGGGAGTGACTTGTTTAAAGCGAGTGTTTTGGAGTGTTATAGAGGGTTTCGGAATGTATGGAACTCTTTTGGCGTGTTTGGGAGTGTTTTGGACTCTTTTAGTGTGTTTTGGATCGTTTTGGTGTGCTGTTGAGTGTTTTGGAGTGAGTGCTTAGTAGCAAGTGTTATGGAGGGTTTTGAAGTGTTTCGTAGTGTATGGGACTATTTTCGAGTGTTTGGTAGTGTGTCGGAGTGTTTTGTAGTGTTTTGGAGTGTTTTGGATAGAATGTTTAGAAGCGGGAATTTGGGAGTGTTTTGTATTGTTTTGGAGTGTTGTGGTGTTTTGGTGTGTTTGGACTATTTTGGAGTGGATTGGAGTGTTTGGGAGTGACTCTTTTGAACCGAGTGTTTTTTAATGTTGTGGAGTGTTCTGGCGTGTTTTTGATTTATGTCGTGTTTTGAAGTGGATTGGAGTGGATTCGCGTGTTTGGGAGTGACTGTTTTGAACCGAGTGTTGTGGAGTGTTTTGTAGTGTATTGGAGTGTTTTGGATTGAGTGTTTAGAAGCGAGAATTTTCGAGTGTTTGGGAGTGTTTTGGAGTGTTTTATATTGTTTTGGAGTGGTTTGGTGTTTTAGTGTTATTTGGACTAATTTGGAGTGTTGTGGAGTGCTGTTGTGTCGTGTTTTGAAGTGTTTTGGAGTGGATTGGAGTGTTTGGGATTGACTGCTTTGAACCGAGAGTTTTGGACTGTTTTGGAGTGTTGTGAAGTGTTTTGAAGTGTTTCTTAGTGTATGGGACTGTTTTGGAGCGTTTGGAAATGTGTTGGAGTGTTGTGCAGTGTTTTGTAGTGTATTGGAGTGTTTTGGATTTAGTGTTTAGAAGCGAGAATTTTCGAGTGTTTGGGAGTATTTTGGAGTGTTTCATACTTTTCTGGGGTGTTTTGGTGTGTTTTGGCCTGTTTTGGAGTGTTGTGGAGTGTTCTGGTGTGTTTTTGAGTTATGTCGTGTTTTGAAGTGGATCGGAGTGTTTGGGAGTGACTCTTGAAGCAACTGTTTTGGAGTGTTTTAAAGGGTTTCGAAGTGTATGGGACTCTTCTGGAGTGTTTGGGAGTGTTTGGACTCTTTTAGTGTGTTTTGAATCGTTTTGGTGTGCTGTTGAGTGTTTTGGAGTGAGTGCTTAGTAGTCAGTGTTCTGAAGGGTTTTGAAAGGGTTTCGTAGTGTATGGACTGTTTTGGAGTGTTTGGGAGTGTGTCGGAGTGTTTTGTAGTGTATTGGAGTGTTTTGGATAGAATGTTTAGTAGCGAGAATTTGGGAGTGTTTTGGCCTGTTTTGGAGTGTTGTGGAGTGTTCTGCTGTGTTTTTGAGTTATGCCGTGTTTTGAAGTGTTTTGGAGTGGATTGTTGTGTTTGGGAGTGATTGTTCTGACCCGAGTGTTTTGGAGTGTTGTGAAGTGTTTTGAAGTGTTTCGTAGTGTATGGGACTGTATTGGCGTGTTTGGGAGTGTGTTGGAGTGTTTGATATTGCTTTGGAGTGTTGTGATGTTTTGGTGTGCTTTGGACTGTTTTGGAGTGTTGTGGAGTGTTCTGGTGTGTTTTGGAGTTATGTCGTGTTTTGAAGTGGATTGGAGTGGATTGGAGTGTTTGGGAGTGACTGTTTTGAACCGAGTGTTTTGGACTGTTTTGGAGTGTTGTGAAGTGTTTTGAAGTATTTCGTAGTGTATGGCACTGTTTTGGCGAGCTTGGATGTGTGTTGGCGTGTTGTGCAGTGCTTGGTAGTGTATTGGAGTGTTTTGGATTGAGTGTTTAGAAGCGAAAATTTTCGAGTGTTTTGGAGTGTTTTATATTATGTTGTGGTGTTTTGGTTTATTTTGGACTGTTTTGAAGTGTTGTGGAGTGTTCTGGAGTGTTTTTGAGTTATGTCGTGTTTTGAAGTGGATCGGAGTGTTTGGGAGTGACTTGTTTGAAGCGAGTGTTTTGAAGTGTTATAGAGGGTTTCGGAATGTATGGAACTCTTTTGGCGTGTTTGGGAGTGTTTTGGACTCTTTTAGTGTGTTTTGGATCGTTTTGGTGTGCTGTTGAGTGTTTTGGAGTGAGTGCTTAGTAGCAAGTGTTATGGAGGATTTTGAAGTGTTTCGTAGTGTATGGGACTATTTTCGAGTGTTTGGTAGTGTGTCGGAGTGTTTTGTAGTGTATTGGAGTCTTTTGGATAGAATGTTTAGAATCGAGATTTTGAGAGTGTTTTGTATTGTGTTGGAGTGTTGTGGTTTTTTGGTGTGTTTTGGACTGTTTTGGAGTGGATTGGAGTGTTTGGGAGTGACTGTTTTGAACCGAGTGTTTTGGAGCGTTTTGTAGTGTATTGGAGTGTTTTGGATTGAGTGTTTAGAAGCGAGATGTTTCGAGTGTTTGGGAGTGTTTTGGAGTGTTTTATATTGTTTTGGAGTGTTTTGGTGTTTTGGTGTGTTTTGGACTGATTTGGAGTGTTGTGGAGTGCTCTGGTGTGTTTTTGAGTTATGTCGTGTTTTGAAGTGTTTTGGAGTGGATTGGAGTGTTTGGGAGTGACTGTTTTGAACCGAGTGTTTTGGACTGTTTTGGAGTGTAATGGAGTGTTTTGAAGTGTTTCGTAGTGTATGTGACTGATTTGGAGTGTTTGGGAGTGTGTCGGAGTGTTTTGGATAGAATGTTTAGAAGCGAGAATTTGGGAGTGTTTTGTATTGTTTTGGAGTGTTGTGGTGTTTGGTGAGTTTTGGACTGTTTTGGAGTGGATTGGAGTGTTTGGGAGTGACTGTTTTGAACCGAGTGTTTTGTAATGTTGTGGAGTATTCTGGTGTGTTTTTGATTTATGTCGTGTTTTGAAGTGGATTGGAGTGGATTGGCGTGTTTGGGAGTGATTGTTTTGAACCGAGTGTTGTGGAGTGTTTTGTAGTGTATTGGAGTGTTTTGGATTGAGTGTTTAGAAGCGAGAATTTTCGAGTGTTTGGGAAAGTTTTGGAGTGTTTTATATTGTTTTGGAGTGTTTTGGTGTTTTGGTGTGTTTTGAACTGATTTGGAGAGTTGTGAAGTGCTGTTGTGTCGTGTTTTGAAGTGTTTTGGAGTGGATTGGAGTGTTTGGGATTGTCTGCTTTGAACCGAGTGTTTTGGACTGTTTTGGAGTGTTGTGAAGTGTTTTGAAGTGTTTCGTAGTGTATGGGACTGTTTTGGAGCGTTTGGAAATGTGTTGGAGTGTTGTGCAGTGTTTTGGAGTGTATTGGAGTGTTTTGGATTTAGTGTTTAGAATCGAGAATTATCTAGTGTTTTGGAGTGTTTTATATTGTTTTGGAGTGTTTTGGTGTTTTGGTGTGTTTTGAACTGATTTGGAGAGTTGTGAAGTGCTGTTGTGTCGTGTTTTGAAGTGTTTTGGAGTGGATTGGAGTGTTTGGGATTGTCTGCTTTGAAGCGAGTGTTTTGGACTGTTTTGGAGTGTTGTGAAGTGTTTTGAAGTGTTTCGTAGTGTATGGGACTGTTTTGGAGCGTTTGGAAATGTGTTGGAGTGTTGTGCAGTGTTTTGGAGTGTATTGGAGTGTTTTGGATTTAGTGTTTAGAATCGAGAATTTTCTAGTGTTTTGGAGTGTTTTATATTGTGTTGTGGTGTTTTGGTGTGTTTTGGACTGTTTTGGAGTGTTGTGGAGTGTTCTGGAGTGTTTTTGAGTTATGTCGTGTTTTGAAGTGGATTGGAGTGGATCGGAGTGTTTGGGAGTCACTTGTTTTAAGCGAGTGTTTTGGAGTGTTATAGAGGGTTTCGGAATGTATGGAACTCTTTTGGCGTGTTTGGGAGTGTTTTGGACTCTTTTAGTGTGTTTTGGATCGTTTTGGTGTGCTGTTGAGTGTTTTGGAGTGAGTGCTTAGTAGCCAGTGTTATGGAGGGTTTTGAAGTGTTTCGTAAGGGTATGGGACTATTTTGGAGTGTTTGGTAGTGTGTCGGAGTGTTTTGTAGTGTATTGGAGTGTTTTGGATAGAATGTTTAGAAGCGAGAATTTGGGAGTGTTTTGTATTGTTTTGGAGTGTTGTGGTGTTTGGTGAGTTTTGGACTGTTTTGGAGTGGATTGGAGTGTTTGGGAGTGATTGTTTTGAACCGAGTGTTGTGGAGTGTTTTGTAGTGTATTGGAGTGTTTTGGATTGAGTGTTTAGAAGCGAGAATTTTCGAGTGTTTGGGAATGTTTTGGAGTGTTTTATATTGTTTTGGAGTGTTTTGGTGTTTTGGTGTGTTTTGAACTGATTTGGAGAGTTGTGAAGTGCTGTTGTGTCGTGTTTTGAAGTGTTTTGGAGTGGATTGGAGTGTTTGGGATTGTCTGCTTTGAACCGAGTGTTTTGGACTGTTTTGGAGTGTTGTGAAGTGTTTTGAAGTGTTTCGTAGTGTATGGGACTGTTTTGGAGCGTTTGGAAATGTGTTGGAGTGTTGTGCAGTGTTTTGGAGTGTATTGGAGTGTTTTGGATTTAGTGTTTAGAATCGAGAATTTTCTAGTGTTTTGGAGTGTTTTATATTGTGTTGTGGTGTTTTGGTGTGTTTTGGACTGTTTTGGAGTGTTGTGGAGTGTTCTGGAGTGTTTTTGAGTTATGTCGTGTTTTGAAGTGGATCGGAGTGTTTGGGAGTGACTTGTTTGAAGCGAGTGTTTTGGAGTGTTATAGAGGGTTTCGGAATGTATGGAACTCTTTTGGCGTGTTTGGGAGTGTTTTGGACTCTTTTAGTGTGTTTTCGATCGTTTTGTTGTGCTATTGAGTGTTTGGAGTGAGTGC
Organism: Somniosus microcephalus; assembly: GCF_052327205.1. Classification (NCBI taxonomy): domain Eukaryota; kingdom Metazoa; phylum Chordata; class Chondrichthyes; order Squaliformes; family Somniosidae; genus Somniosus; species Somniosus microcephalus. The sequence continues at coordinate 18,000 of NW_028226260.1, read as the reverse complement.
TTAGTAGCCAGTGTTATGGAAGGTTTTGAAGTGTTTCGTAGTGTATGGCACTATTTTCGAGTGTTTGGTGGTGTGTCGGAATTGTTTGTAGTGTATTGGAGTGTTTTGGATAGAATGATAGCGAGAATTTGGGAGTGTTTTGTATTGTGTTGGAGTGTTGTGGTGTTTTGGTGTGTTTTGGACTGTTTTGGAGTGGATTGGAGTGTTTCGGAGTGACTGTTTGGAACCGAGTGTTTTGGAGTGTTTTGTAGTGTATTGGAGTGTTTTGGATTGCGTGTTTAGAAGCGAGAATTTTGGAGTGTTTGGTAGTGTTTTGGAGTGTTTTATATTGTTTTGAGTGTTTTCGTGTTTTGCTGTTTTTTGGGCTTTTTTGGAGTGTTGTGGAGCGTTCTGCTGTGTTTTTGAGTTATGTATTGTTTTGAAGTGGATTGGAGTGGATTGGAGTGTTTGGGAGTGACTGTTTTGAACCGAGTGTTTTGGACTGTTTTGGAGTGTTGTGCAGTGTTTTGTAGTGTATTGGAGTGTTTTGGATTGAGTATTTAGAAGCGAGAATTTTCGCGTGTTTTGGAGTGTTTTATATTATGTTGTGGTGTTTTGGTGTATTTTGGACTGTTTTGGAGTGTTGTGGAGTGTTCTGGAGTGTTTTTGAGTTATGTCGTGTTTTGAAGTGGATCGGAGTGTTTGGGAGTCACTTGTTTTAAGCGAGTGTTTTGGAGTGTTATAGAGGGTTTCGGAATGTATGGAACTCTTTTGGCGTGTTTGGGAGTGTTTTGCACTCTTTTAGTGTGTTTTGGATCGTTTTGGTGTGCTGTTGAGTGTTTTGGAGTGAGTGCTTAGTAGCCAGTGTTATGGAGGGTTTTGAAGTGTTTCGTAAGGGTATGGGACTATTTTGGAGTGTTTGGTAGTGTGTCGGAGTGTTTTGTAGTGTATTGGAGTGTTTTGGATAGAATGTTTAGAAGCGAGAATTTGGGAGTGTTTTGTATTGTTTTGGAGTGTTGTGGTGTTTGGTGAGTTTTGGACTGTTTTGGAGTGGATTTGAGTGTTTGGGAGTGACTGTTTTGAACCGAGTGTTTTGTAATGTTGTGGTGTGTTCTGGTGTGTTTTTGATTTATGTCGTGTTTTGAAGTGGATTGGAGTGGATTGGCGTGTTTGGGAGTGATTGTTTTGAACCGAGTGTTGTGGAGTGTTTTGTAGTGTATTGGAGTGTTTTGGATTGAGTGTTTAGAAGCGAGAATTTTCGAGTGTTTGGGAATGTTTTGGAGTGTTTTATATTGTTTTGGAGTGTTTTGGTGTTTTGGTGTGTTTTGAACTGATTTGGAGAGTTGTGAAGTGCTGTTGTGTCGTGTTTTGAAGTGTTTTGGAGTGGATTGGAGTGTTTGGGATTGTCTGCTTTGAACCGAGTGTTTTGGACTGTTTTGGAGTGTTGTGAAGTGTTTTGAAGTGTTTCGTAGTGTATGGGACTGTTTTGGAGCGTTTGGAAATGTGTTGGAGTGTTGTGCAGTGTTTTGGAGTGTATTGGAGTGTTTTGGATTTAGTGTTTAGAATCGAGAATTTTCTAGTGTTTTGGAGTGTTTTATATTGTGTTGTGGTGTTTTGGTGTGTTTTGGACTGTTTTGGAGTGTTGTGGAGTGTTCTGGAGTGTTTTTGAGTTATGTCGTGTTTTGAAGTGGATCGGAGTGTTTGGGAGTGACTTGTTTGAAGCGAGTGTTTTGGAGTGTTATAGAGGGTTTCGGAATGTATGGAACTCTTTTGGCGTGTTTGGGAGTGTTTTGGACTCTTTTAGTGTGTTTTGGATCGTTTTGGTGTGCTGTTGAGTGTTTTGGAGTGAGTGCTTAGTAGCAAGTGTTATGGAGGATTTTGAAGTGTTTCGTAGTGTATGGGACTATTTTCGAGTGTTTGGTAGTGTGTCGGAGTGTTTTGTAGTGTATTGGAGTGTTTTGGATAGAATGTTTAGAATCGAGATTTTGAGAGTGTTTTGTATTGTGTTGGAGTGTTGTGGTTTTTTGGTGTGTTTTGGACTGTTTTGGAGTGGATTGGAGTGTTTGGGAGTGACTGTTTTGAACCGAGTGTTTTGGAGCGTTTTGTAGTGTATTGGAGTGTTTTGGATTGAGTGTTTAGAAGCGAGATGTTTCGAGTGTTTGGGAGTGTTTTGGAGTGTTTTATATTGTTTTGGAGTGATTTGGTGTTTTGGTGTGTTTTGGACTGATTTGGAGTGTTGTGGAGTGCTTTGGTGTGTTTTTGAGTTATGTCGTGTTTTGAAGTGTTTTGGAGTGGATTGGAGTGTTTGGGAGTGACTGTTTTGAACCGAGTGTTTTGGACTGTTTTGGAGTGTAATGGAGTGTTTTGAAGTGTTTCGTAGTGTATGTGACTTATTTGGAGTGTTTGGGAGTGTGTCGGAGTGTTTTGGATAGAATGTTTAGAAACGAGAATTTGGGAGTGTTTTGTATTGTTTTGGAGTGTTGTGGTGTTTGGTGAGTTTTGGACTGTTTTGGAGTGGATTGGAGTGTTTGGGAGTGACTGTTTTGAACCGAGTGTTTTGTAATGTTGTGGAGTATTCTGGTGTGTTTTTGATTTATGTCGTGTTTTGAAGTGGATTGGAGTGGATTGGCGTGTTTGGGAGTGATTGTTTTGAACCGAGTGTTGTGGAGTGTTTTGTAGTGTATTGGAGTGTTTTGGATTGAGTGTTTAGAAGCGAGAATTTTCGAGTGTTTGGGAAAGTTTTGGAGTGTTTTATATTGTTTTGGAGTGTTTTGGTGTTTTGGTGTGTTTTGAACTGATTTGGAGAGTTGTGAAGTGCTGTTGTGTCGTGTTTTGAAGTGTTTTGGAGTGGATTGGAGTGTTTGGGATTGTCTGCTTTGAACCGAGTGTTTTGGACTGTTTTGGAGTGTTGTGAAGTGTTTTGAAGTGTTTCGTAGTGTATGGGACTGTTTTGGAGCGTTTGGAAATGTGTTGGAGTGTTGTGCAGTGTTTTGGAGTGTATTGGAGTGTTTTGGATTTAGTGTTTAGAATCGAGAATTTTCTAGTGTTTTGGAGTGTTTTATATTGTGTTGTGGTGTTTTGGTGTGTTTTGGACTGTTTTGGAGTGTTGTGGAGTGTTCTGGAGTGTTTTTGAGTTATGTCGTGTTTTGAAGTGGATCGGAGTGTTTTGGAGTGACTTGTTTGAAGCGAGTGTTTTGGAGTGTTATAGAGGGTTTCGGAATGTATGGAACTCTTTTGGCGTGTTTGGGAGTGTTTTGGACTCTTTTAGTGTGTTTTCGATCGTTTTGTTGTGCTATTGAGTGTTTGGAGTGAGTGCTTAGTAGCCAGTGTTATGGAAGTTTTTGAAGTGTTTCGTAGTGTATGGCACTATTTTCGAGTGTTTGGTGGTGTGTCGGAATTGTTTGTAGTGTATTGGAGTGTTTTGGATAGAATGATAGTGAGAATTTGGGAGTGTTTTGTATTGTGTTGGAGTGTTGTGGTGTTTTGGTGTATTTTGGACTGTTTTGGAGTGTTGTGGAGTGTTCTGGAGTGTTTTTGAGTTATGTCGTGTTTTGAAGTGGATCGGAGTGTTTGGGAGTCACTTGTTTTAAGCGAGTGTTTTGGAGTGTTATAGAGGGTTTCGGAATGTATGGAACTCTTTTGGCGTGTTTGGGAGTGTTTTGGACTCTTTTAGTGTGTTTTGGATCGTTTTGGTGTGCTGTTGAGTGTTTTGGAGTGAGTGCTTAGTAGCCAGTGTTATGGAGGGTTTTGAAGTGTTTCGTAAGGGTATGGGACTATTTTGGAGTGTTTGGTAGTGTGTCGGAGTGTTTTGTAGTGTATTGGAGTGTTTTGGATAGAATGTTTAGAAGCGAGAATTTGGGAGTGTTTTGTATTGTTTTGGAGTGTTGTGGTGTTTGGTGAGTTTTGGACTGTTTTGGAGTGGATTGGAGTGTTTGGGAGTGACTGTTTTGAACCGAGTGTTTTGTAATGTTGTGGTGTGTTCTGGTGTGTTTTTGATTTATGTCGTGTTTTGAAGTGGATTGGAGTGGATTGGCGTGTTTGGGAGTGATTGTTTTGAACCGAGTGTTGTGGAGTGTTTTGTAGTGTATTGGAGTGTTTTGGATTGAGTGTTTAGAAGCGAGAATTTTCGAGTGTTTGGGAATGTTTTGGAGTGTTTTATATTGTTTTGGAGTGTTTTGGTGTTTTGGTGTGTTTTGAACTGATTTGGAGAGTTGTGAAGTGCTGTTGTGTCGTGTTTTGAAGTGTTTTGGAGTGGATTGGAGTGTTTGGGATTGTCTGCTTTGAACCGAGTGTTTTGGACTGTTTTGGAGTGTTGTGAAGTGTTTTGAAGTGTTTCGTAGTGTATGGGACTGTTTTGGAGCGTTTGGAAATGTGTTGGAGTGTTGTGCAGTGTTTTGGAGTGTATTGGAGTGTTTTGGATTTAGTGTTTAGAATCGAGAATTTTCTAGTGTTTTGGAGTGTTTTATATTGTGTTGTGGTGTTTTGGTGTGTTTTGGACAGTTTTGGAGTGTTGTGGAGTGTTCTGGAGTGTTTTTGAGTTATGTCGTGTTTTGAAGTGGATCGGAGTGCTTGGGAGTGACTTGTTTGAAGCGAGTGTTTTGGAGTGTTATAGAGGGTTTCGGAATGTATGGAACTCTTTTGGCGTGTTTGGGAGTGTTTTGGACTCTTTTAGTGTGTTTTCGATCGTTTTGTTGTGCTCTTGAGTGTTTGGAGTGAGTGCTTAGTAGCCAGTGTTATGGAAGGTTTTGAAGTGTTTCGTAGTGTATGGCACTATTTTCGAGTGTTTGGTAGTGTGTCGGAATTGTTTGTAGTGTATTGGAGTGTTTTGGATAGAATGATAGCGAGAATTTGGGAGTGTTTTGTATTGTGTTGGAGTGTTGTGGTGTTTTGGTGTGTTTTGGACTGTTTTGGAGTGTATTGGAGTGTTTCGGAGTGACTGTTTGGAACCGAGTGTTTTGGAGTGTTTGTAGTGTATTGGAGTGTTTTGGATTGCGTGTTTAGAAGCGAGAATTTTGGAGTGTTTGGTAGTGTTTTGGAGTGTTTTATATTGTTTTGAGTGTTTTCGTGTTTTGCTGTGTTTTGGGCTGTTTTGGAGTGTTGTGGAGCGTTCTGCTGTGTTTTTGAGTTATGTCTTGTTTTGAAGTGGATTGGAGTGGATTGGAGTGTTTGGGAGTGACTGTTTTGAACCGAGTGTTTTGGACTGTTTTGGAGTGTTGTGCAGTGTTTTGTAGTGTATTGGAGTGTTTTGGATTGAGTATTTAGAAGCGAGAATTTTCGCGTGTTTTGGAGTGTTTTATATTATGTTGTGGTGTTTTGGTGTATTTGGACTGCTTTGGAGTGTTGTGGAGTGTTCTGGAGTGTTTTTGAGTTATGTCGTGTTTTGAAGTGGATCGGAGTGTTTGGGAGTGACTTGTTTTAAGCGAGTGTTTTGGAGTGTTATAGAGGGTTTCGGAATGTATGGAACTCTTTTGGCGTGTTTGGGAGTGTTTTGGACTCTTTTAGTGTGTTTTGGATCGTTTTGGTGTGCTGTTGAGTGTTTTGGAGTGAGTGCTTAGTAGCCAGTGTTATGGAGGGTTTTGAAGTGTTTCGTAAGGGTATGGGACTATTTTGGAGTGTTTGGTAGTGTGTCGGAGTGTTTTGTAGTGTATTGGAGTGTTTTGGATAGAATGTTTAGAAGCGAGAATTTGGGCGTGTATTGTATTGTTTTGGAGTGTTGTGGTGTTTTGGTGTGTTTGGATTGTTTTGGAGTGGATTGGAGTGTTTGGGAGTGACTGTTTTGAACCGAATGTTTTGTAATGTTGTGGAGTGTTCTGGCGTGTTTTTGATTTATGTCGTGTTTTGAAGTGGATTGGAGTGGATTCGCGTGTTTGGGAGTGACTGTTTTGAACCGAGTGTTGTGGAGTGTTTTGTAGTGTATTGGAGTGTTTTGGATTGAGTGTTTAGAAGCGAGAATTTTCGGGTGTTTGGGAGTGTTTTGGAGTGTTTTATATTGTTTTGGAGTGGTTTGGTGTTTTAGTGTGTTTTGGACTGATTTGGAGTGTTGTGGAGTGCTGTTGTGTCGTGTTTTGAAGTGTTTTGGAGTGGATTGGAGTGTTTGGGATTGACTGCTTTGAACCGAGTGTTTTGGACTGTTTTGGAGTGTTGTGAAGTGTTTTGAAGTGTTTCGTAGTTTATGGGACTGTTTTGGAGCGTTTGGAAATGTGTTGGAGTGTTGTGCAGTGTTTTGTTGTGAGTGCTTAGTAGCCAGTGTTCTGAAGGGTTTTGAAAGTGTTTCGTAGTGTATGGACTGTTTTGGAGTGTTTGGGAGTGTGTCGGAGTGTTTTGCAGTGCATTGGAGTGTTTTGGATAGAATGTTTAGAAGCGAGAATTTGGGAGTGTTTTGGACTGTGTTGGAGTGTTGTGGAGTGTTCTGCTGTGTTTTTGAGTTATGCCGTGTTTTGAAGTGTTTTGGAGTGGATTGTTGTGTTTGGGAGTGATTGTTTTGACCCGAGTGTTTTGGAGTGTTGTGCAGTGTTTTGTAGTGTATTGGAGTGTTTTGGATTTAGTGTTTAGAAGCGAGAATTTTCGAGTGTTTGGGAGTGTTTTGGAGTGTTTCATACTTTTTTGGGGTGTTTTGGTGTGTTTTGGCCTGTTTTGGAGTGTTGTGGAGTGTACTGGTGTGTTTTTGAGTTATGTCGTGTTTTGAAGTGGATCGGAGTGTTTGGGAGTGACTCTTGAAGCAAGTGTTTTGGAGTGTTTTAGAGGGTTTCGAAGTGTATGGGACTCTTCTGGAGTGTTTGGGAGAGTTTGGACTCTTTTAGTGTGTTTTGAATCGTTTTGGTGTGCTGTTGAGTGTTTCGGAGTGAGTGCTTAGTAGCCAGTTTTCTGAAGGGTTTAAAAGTGTTTCGTAGTGTATGGACTGTTTTGGAGTGTTTGGGAGTGTGTCGGAGTGTTTTGTAGTGTATTGGAGTGTTTTGGATAGAATGTTTAGAAGCGTGAATTTGGGAGTGTTTTGGACTGTTTTGGAGTGTTGTGGAGTGTTCTGCTGTGTTTTTGAGTTATGCCGTGTTTTGAAGTGTTTTGGAGTGGATTGTTGTGTTTGGAAGTGATTGTTTTGACCCGAGTGTTTTGGAGTGTTGTGAAGTGTTTTGAAGTGTTTCGTAGTGTATGGGACTGTATTGGCGTGTTTGGGAGTGTGTTGGAGTGTTTTATATTGCTTTGGAGTGTTGTGATGTTTTGGTGTGCTTTGGACTGTTTTGGAGTGTTGTGGAGTGTTCTGGTGTGTTTTGGAGTTATGTCGTGTTTTGAAGTGGATTGGAGTGGATTGGAGTGTTTGGGAGTGAATGTTTTGAACCGAGTGTTTTGGACTGTTTTGGAGTGTTGTGAAGTGTTTTGAAGTGTTTCGTAGTGTATGGCACTGTTTTGGCGAGTTTGGATGTGTGTTGGCGTGTTGTGCAGTGCTTTGTAGTGTATTGGAGTGTTTTGGATTGAGTGTTTAGAAGCGAGAATTTTCCAGTGTTTTGGAGTGTTTTATATTATGTTGTGGTGTTTTGGTGTATTTTGGACTGTTTTGAAGTGTTGTGGAGTGTTCTGGAGTGTTTTTGAGTTATGTCGTGTTTTGAAGTGGATCGGAGTGTTTGGGAGTGTTTTAGAGGGTTTCGGAATGTATGGAACTCTTTTGGCGTGTTGGGAGTGTTTTGGACTCTTTTAGTGTGTTTTGGATCGTTTTGGAGTGAGTGCTTAGTAGCCAGTGTTATGGAGGGTTTTGAAGTGTTTCGTAGTGTATGGGACTATTTTCGAGTGTTTGGTAGTGTATCGGAGTGTTGTAGTGTATTGGAGTGTTTTGGATAGGATGTTTAGAACGATAATTTGAGCTTGTTTTGTATTGTGTTGGAGTGTTGTGGTGTTTTGGTGTGTTTGGGACTGTTTTGGAGTGGATTGGAGTGTTTGGGAGTGACTGTTTTGAACCGAGTGTTTTGGAGTGTTGTGGAGTGTTCTGGTGTGTTTTTCAGTTATGTCGTGTTTTGAAGTGGATTGGAGTGGATTGGAGAGTTTGGGAGTGATTGTTTTGAACCGAGTGTTTGGAGTGTTGTGGAGTGTTCTGGTGTGTTTTTGAGTTATGTCGTGTTTTGAAGTGGATTGGAGTGGATTGGAGTGTTTGAGAGTGATTGTTTTGACCCGAGTGTTTTGGACTGTTTTGGAGTGTTGTGAAGTGTTTCGAAGTGTTTCGTAGTGTATGGGACTGTTTTGGAGAGTTTGAAAGTGTGTTGGAGTGTTGTGCAGTCTTTTTAGTGCATTGGAGTGTTTTGGATTTAGCTTAGAAGCGATAATTTTCGAGTGATTGGGAGTGTTTTGGAGTGTTTTATATTGTTTGGAGTGTTTTGGTGTTTTGCTGTGTTTTGGACTGATTTGGAGTGTTCTGGAGTGTTCTGGTGTGTTTTTGAGTTATGTCGTGTTTTGAAGTGGATCGGAGTATTTGGGAGTGACTGTTTTGAAGCGAGTGTTTTGGAGTGTTTTAGAGGGTTTCGGAGTGTATGCGTCTCTTTTGGCGTGTTTGGGAGTGTTTTGGACTCTTTTAGTGTGTTTTGGATCGTTTTGGTGTGCTGTTGAGTGTTTTGAAGTGAGTGCTTAATAGCCAGTGTTATGGAGGGTTTTGAAGTTTTTTTTAGTGTATGGGACTATTTTGGAGTGTTTGAGAGTGTGTCGGAGCGTTTTGTAGTGTATAGGAGTGATTTGGATAGAATGTTTAGAAGCGAGAATTTGGAAGTGTTTTGTATTGTGTAGGAGTGTTGTGGTGTTTTGGTGTGTTTTGGACTGTTTTGGAGTGGATTGGAGTGTTTGGGAGTGATTGCTTTGAACCGAGTGTTCTGGAGTGTTGTGGAGTGTTCTGGTGTGTTTTGGCGTTATGTCGTGTTTTGAAGTGGATTGGAGTGGATTGGAGTGTTTGGGAGCGACTGTTTTGAACCGAGTGTTTTGGAGCGTTTTGTAGTGTATTGGAGTGTTTTGGATTGAGTGTTTAGAAGCGAGAATTTTCGAGTGTTTGGGAGTGTTTTGGAGTGTTTTATATTGTTTTGAGTGTTTTCGTGTTTTGGTGTATTTTGGACTGTTTTGGAGTGTTGTGGAGTGTTCTGGAGTGTTTTTGAGTTATGTCGTGTTTTGAACTGGTTCGGAGTGTTTGGGAGTGAGTCTTGAAGCTAGTGTTTTGGAGTGTTTTAGAGGGTTTCGAAGTGTATGGGACTCTTCTGGAGTGTTTGGGAGTGTTTTGGACTCTTTAATGTGTTTTGAATCGTTTTGGTGTGCTGTTCAGTGTTTTCGAGTGAGTGCTTAGTAGCCAGTGTTCTGAAAGGTTTTGAAAGTGTTTCGTAGTGTATGGACTGTTTTGGAGTGTTTGGGAGTGTGTCGGAGTGTTTTGTAGTGTATGGGACTGTATTGGAGAGTTTGGGAGTGTGTTGGAGTGTTTTATATTGTTTTGGAGTGTTGTGGTGTTTTGGTGTGCTTTGGACTGTTTTGGAGTGTTGTGGAGTGTTCTGGTATGTTTTGGAGTTATGTCGTGTTTTGAAGTGGATTGGAGTGGATTGGTGTGTTTGGGAGTGACTCTTTTGAACCGAGTGTTTTGGAGCGTTTTATATTGTGTTGTGGTGTTTTGCTGTATTTTGGACTGTTTTGGAGTGTTGTGAAGTATTTTGAAGTGTTTCGTAGTGTATGGGACTGATTTGGAGTGTTTGGGAGTGTGTCGGAGTGTTTTGGATAGAATGTTTAGAAGCGAGAATTTGGGAGTGTTTTGTATTGTTTTGGAGTGTTGTGGTGTTGTGGTGTGTTTTGGACTGTTTTAGAGTGGATTGGAGTCTTTGGGAGTGACTATTTTGAACCGAGTGTTTTTTAGTGTTGTGGAGTGTATTGGATGTTTTTGGCTTGAGTGTTTAGAAGCGAGAATTTTCGAGTCTTTGGGAGTATTTTGGAGTGTTTAATATTGTTTTGGAGTGTTTTGGTGTGATTTGACTGATTTGGACTGTTTTGAGTTGTGGAGTGTTCTGGTGTGTTTTTGAGTTATGTCGTGTTTTGAAGTGGATCGGAGTGTTTGGGAGTGACTCTTTTGAACGAGTGTTTTGGAGTGTTTTAGAGGGTTTCGAAGTGTATGGAACTCCTCTGGAGTGTTTGGGAGTGTTTTGCACTCTTTTAGTGTGTTTTGAATCGTTTTGGTGTGCTGTTGAGTGTTTTGTAGTGAGTGCTTAGTACCAGTGTTATGGAGGGTTTTGAGTGTTTCGTAGTGTATGGGACTATTTTGGAGTTTTTGGGAGTGTGTCGGAATGTTTTGTAATGTATTGGAGTGTTTTGGATAGAATGTTTAGAAGCGAGAATTTGGGAGTGTTTTGTCTTGTGTTGGAGTGTTGTGGTGTTTTGGGACTGATTTGGAGTGGATTGGAGTGTTTGGGAGTGACTGTTTTCAACCGAGTGTTTATGGAGTGTTCTGGTGTGTTTTTGAGTTATGTCGTGTTTGAAGTGGATTGGAGTGGATTGGAGTGTTTGGGAGTGACTGTTTCGAACCGAGTGTTTTGGAGTGTTTTGGAGTGTATTGAGTGTTTTGGATTGAATGTTTAGAAGCGAGAATTTGGAGTGTTTTGTATTGTGTTGGAGTGTTGTGGTGTTTTGGACTGTTTTGGAGTGGATTGGAGTGTTGGGAGTGACTGATTTGAACCGAGTGTTTTGGAGTGTTTTGGAGTGTATTGGAGTGTTTTGGATTGAATGTTTAGAAGCGAGAATTTTCGAGTGTTTGGGAGTGTTTTATATTGTTTTTGAGTGTTTTGGTGTTTTGGTGTGTTTTGGACTGATTTGGAGTGTTGTGGAGTGCTCTGGTGTGTTTTTCAGTTATGTCGTGTTTTGACGTGTTTTGGAGTGGATTGGAGTGTTTGGGATTGACTGTTTTGAACCGAGTGTTTTGGACTGTTTTGGAGTGTTGTGAACTGTTTCGTAGTGTATGGGACTGTTTTGGAGAGTTTCGAAGTGTGTTGGAGTGTTCTGCAGTGTTTTGTAGTGTATTGGAGTGTTTTGGATTTAGTGTTTAGAAGCAAGAATTTTCGAGTGTTTGGAGTGTTTTGGAGTGTTTTATATTGTTTTGGGGTGTTTTGGGCTGTTTTGGAGTGTTGTGGCGTGTTCTGCTGTGTTTTTGAGTTATGTCGTGTTTTGAAGTGGGTCGGAGTGTTTAGAATTGACTCTTTTGAAGCGAGTGTTTTGGAGTGTTTTAGAGGGTTTCGAAGTGTATGGGACTCTTCTGGAGTGTTTGGGAGTGTTTTGCACTCTTTTGGTGTGTTTTGAATCGTTTTGTTGTGCTGTTGAGTGTTTTGGAGTGAGGTGCTTAGTAGCAAGTGTTACTGAGGGTTTTGTAGTGTTTCATAGTGTATGGACTATTTTGGAGTGTTTGGGAGTGTGTCGGAATGTTTTGTAATGTATTGGAGTGTTTTGGATAGAATGTTTAGAAGCGAGAATTTGGGAGTGTTTTGTATTGTGTTGGAGTGTTGTGGTGTTTTGGACTGTTTTGGAGTGGATTGGAGTGTTTGGGAGTGACTGATTTGAACCGAGTGTTTGGAGTGTTGTGGAGTGTTCTGGTGTGTTTTTGAGTTATGTCGTGTTTTGATGTGGATTGGAGTGGATTGGAGTGTTTGGGAGTGACTGTTTTGAACGAGTGCTTTGGACTGTTTTGGAGTGTTTTGAATTGCGTGTTTAGAAGCGAGAATATGGAGTGTTTGGTAGTGTTTTAGAGTGTTTTATATTGTTTTGAGTGTTTTCGTGTTTTGGTGTGTTTTGGGCTGTTTTGGAGTGTTGTGGAGCGTTCTGCTGTGTTTTTGAGTTATGTCTTGTTTTGAAGTGGATTGGAGTGGATTGGAGTGTTTGGGAGTGACTGTTTTGAACCGAGTGTTTTGGACTGTTTTGGAGTGTTTGAAGTGTTTCGTAGTGTATGGCACTGTTTTGGCGAGTTTGGATGTGTGTTGGAGTGTTGTACAGTGTTTTGTAGTGTATTGGAGTGTTTTGGATTGAGTGTTTAGAAGCGAGAATTTTCGAGTGTTTTGGAATGTTTTATATTGTGTTGTGGTGTTTTGGTGTATTTTGGACTGTTTTGGAGTGTTGTTGAGTGTTCTGGAGTGTTTTTGAGTTATGTCGTGTTTTTGAAGTGGATCGGAGTGTTTGGAAGTGACTTGTTGAAGCGAGTGTTTTGGAGGTTTATAGAGGGTTTCGGAATGTATGGAACTCTTTTGGTGTGTTTGGGATTGTTTTGGACTCTTTTAGTGTGTTTTGGATCGTTTTGTTGTGCTGTTGAGTGTTTTGGAGGGAGTGATTAGTAGCCAGTGTTATGGAGGGCTTTGAAGTGTTTGTAGTGTATGGCACTATTTTGGAGTGTTTGGTAGTGTGTCGGAGTGTTTTGTAGTGTATTGGAGTGTTTTGGATACAATGTTTAGATTCGAGAATTTGAGAGTGTTTCGTATTGTGTTGGAGTATTGTGGTTTTTTGGTGTGTTTTGGATTGTTTTGGAGTGGATTGGAGTGTCTGGGAGTGACTGTTTTGAACCGAGTGTTTTGGAGTGTTGTGGAGTGTTCTGGTGTGTTTTTGAGTTATGTCGTGTTTTGAAGTGGATCGGAGTGTTTAGAATTGACTCTTTGAAGCGAGTGTTTTGGAGTGTTTAGAGGGTTTCGAAGTGTATGGACTCTTCTGGAGTGTTTGGGAGTGTTTTAGAGGGTTTCGGAATGTATGGAACTCTTTTGGCGTGTTGGGAGTGTTTTGGACTCTTTTAGTGTGTTTTGGATCGTTTTGGTGTGCTGTTGAGTGTTTTGGAGTGAGTGCTTAGTAGCCAGTGTTATGGAGGGTTTTGAAGTGTTTCGTAGTGTATGGGACTATTTTCGAGTGTTTGGTAGTGTGTCGGAGTGTTTTGTAGTGTATTGGAGTGTTTTGGATATAATGCTTAGAATCGAGAATTTGAGAGTGTTTTCTATTGTGTTGGGAGTGTTGTCGTTTTTTGGTGTGTTTTGGACTGTTTGGAGTGGATTGGAGTGTTTTGGAGTGACTGTTTGAACCGAGTGTTTTTGGACTGTTGTGGAGTGTTCTGGTGTGTTTTGAGTTATGTCGTGTTTTGTAGTGTATTGGAGTGTTTTGGATTGAGTGTTTAGAAGCGAGAAGTTTCGAGTGTTTGGGAGTGTTTTGGAGTGTTTTATATTGTTTTGGAGTGGTTTGGTGTTTTAGTGTGTTTTGGACTGATTTGGAGTGTGTGGAGTGCTGTTGTGTCGTGTTTTGAAGTGTTTTGGAGTGGATTGGAGTGTTTGGATTGACTGCTTTGAACCGAGTGTTTTGGACTGTTTTGGAGTGTTGTGAAGTGTTTGAAGTGTTTCGTAGTTTATGGGACTGTTTTGGAGCGTTTGGAAATGTGTTGGAGTGTTGTGCAGTGTTTTGTTGTGAGTGCTTAGTAGCCAGTGTTCTGAAGGGTTTTGAAAGTGTTTCGTAGTGTATGGACTGTTTTGGAGTGTTTGGGAGTGTGTCGGAGTGTTTTGCAGTGCATTGGAGTGTTTTGAGATAGAATGTTTAGAAGCGAGAATTTGGGAGTGTTTTGGACTGTGTTGGAGTGTTGTGGAGTGTTCTGCTGTGTTTTTGAGTCTATGCCCGTGTTTTGAAGTGTTTTGGAGTGGATTGTTGTGTTTGGGAGTGATTGTTTTGACCCGAGTGTTTTGGAGTGTTGTGCAGTGTTTTGTAGTGTATTGGAGTGTTTTGGATTTAGTGTTTAGAAGCGAGAATTTTCGAGTGTTTGGGAGTGTTTTGGAGTGTTTCATACTTTTTTGGGGTGTTTTGGTGTGTTTTGGCCTGTTTTGGAGTGTTGTGGAGTGTACTGGTGTGTTTTTGAGTTATGTCGTGTTTGAAGTGGATCGGAGTGTTTGGGAGTGACTCTTGAAGCAAGTGTTTTGGAGTGTTTTAGAGGGTTTCGAAGTGTATGGGACTCTTCTGGAGTGTTTGGGAGAGTTTGGACTCTTTTAGTGTGTTTTGAATCGTTTTGGTGTGCTGTTGAGTGTTTCGGAGTGAGTGTGCTTAGTAGCCAGTTTTCTGGAAGGGTTTAAAAGTGTTTCGTAGTGTATGGACTGTTTTGGGAGTGTTTGGGAGTGTGTCGGAGTGTTTTGTAGTGTATTGGAGTGTTTTGGATAGAATGTTTAGAAGCGTGAATTTGGAGTGTTTTGGGACTGTTTTGGAGTGTTGTGGAGTGTTCTGCTGTGTTTTTGAGTTATGCCGTGTTTTGAAGTGTTTTGGAGTGGATTGTTGTGTTTGGAAGTGATTGTTTTGACCCGAGTGTTTTGGAGTGTTGTGAAGTGTTTTGAAGTGTTTCGTAGTGTATGGGACTGTATTGGCGTGTTTGGGAGTGTGTTGGAGTGTTTTATATTGCTTTGGAGTGTTGTGATGTTTTGGTGTGCTTTGGACTGTTTTGGAGTGTTGTGGAGTGTTCTGGTGTGTTTTGGAGTTATGTCGTGTTTTGAAGTGGATTGGGAGTGGATTGGAGTGTTTGGGAGTGAATGTTTTGAACCGAGTGTTTTTGGACTGTTTTGGAGTGTTGTGAAGTGTTTTGAAGTGTTTCGTAGTGTATGGCACTGTTTTGGCGAGTTTGGATGTGTGTTGGCGTGTTGTGCAGTGCTTTGTAGTGTATTGGAGTGTTTTGGATTGAGTGTTTAGAAGCGAGAATTTTCCAGTGTTTTGGAGTGTTTTATATTATGTTGTGGTGTTTTGGTGTATTTTGGACTGTTTTGAAGTGTTGTGGAGTGTTCTGGAGTGTTTTTGAGTTATGTCGTGTTTTTGAAGTGGATCGGAGTGTTTGGGAGTGTTTTAGAGGGTTTCGGAATGTATGGAACTCTTTTGGCGTGTTGGGAGTGTTTTGGACTCTTTTAGTGTGTTTTGGATCGTTTTGGAGTGAGTGCTTAGTAGCCAGTGTTATGAGGGTTTTTGAAGTGTTCGTAGTGTATGGGACTATTTTCGAGTGTTTGGTAGTGTATCGAGTGTTGTAGTGTATTGGAGTGTTTTGGATAGGATGTTTAGAACGATAATTTGAGCTTGTTTTGTATTGTGTTGGAGTGTTGTGGGTGTTTTGGTGTGTTTGGGACTGTTTTGGAGTGGATTGGAGTGTTTGGGAGTGACTGTTTGAACGAGTGTTTTGGAGTGTTGTGGAGTGTTCTGGTGTGTTTTTCAGTTATGTCGTGTTTTGAAGTGGATTTGGAGTGGATTGGAGAGTTTGGGAGTGATTGTTTGTGAACCGAGTGTTTGGAGTGTTGTGGAGTGTTCTGGTGTGTTTTTGAGTTATGTCGTGTTTTGAAGTGGATTGGAGTGGATTGAGTGTTTGAGAGTGATTGTTTTGACCCGAGTGTTTTGGACTGTTTTGGAGTGTTGTGAATTGTTTCGAAGTGTTTCGTAGTGTATGGGACTGTTTTGGAGAGTTTGAAAGTGTGTTGGAGTGTTGTGCAGTCTTTTTAGTGCATTGGAGTGTCTTTGGATTTAGCTTAGAAGCGATAATTTTCGAGTGATTGGGAGTGTTTTGAGTGTTTTATATTGTTTGGAGTGTTTTGGTGTTTTGCTGTGTTTTGGACTGATTTGGAGTGTTCTGGAGTGTTCTGGTGTGTTTTTGAGTTATGTCGTGTTTTGAAGTGGATCGGAGTTTTTGGAGTGACTGTTTTGAAGCGAGTGTTTTGGAGTGTTTTAGAGGGTTTCGGAGTGTATGCGTCTCTTTTGGCGTGTTTGGGAGTGTTTTGGACTCTTTTAGTGTGTTTTGGATCGTTTTGGTGTGCTGTTGAGTGTTTTGAAGTGAGTGCTTAATAGCCAGTGTTATGGGAGGGTTTTGAAGTTTTTTTTAGTGTATGGGACTATTTTGGAGTGTTTGAGAGTGTGTCGGAGCGTTTTGTAGTGTATAGGAGTGATTTGGATAGAATGTTTAGAAGCGAGAATTTGGAAGTGTTTTGTATTGTGTAGGAGTGTTGTGGTGTTTTGGTGTGTTTTGGACTGTTTTGGAGTGGATTGGAGTGTTTGGGAGTGATTGCTTTGAACCGAGTGTTCTGGAGTGTTGTGGAGTGTTCTGGTGTGTTTGGCGTTATGTCGTGTTTTGAAGTGGATTGGAGTGGATTGGAGTGTTTGGGAGCGACTGTTTTGAACCGAGTGTTTTGGAGCGTTTTGTAGTGTATTGGAGTGTTTTGGATTGAGTGTTTAGAAGCGAGAATTTTCGAGTGTTTGGGAGTGTTTTGGAGTGTTTTATATTGTTTTGAGTGTTTTCGTGTTTTGGTGTATTTTGGACTGTTTTGGAGTGTTGTGGAGTGTTCTGGAGTGTTTTTGAGTTATGTCGTGTTTTGAACTGGTTCGGAGTGTTTGGGAGTGAGTCTTGAAGCTAGTGTTTTGGAGTGTTTTAGAGGTTTCGAAGTGTATGGGACTCTTCTGGAGTGTTTGGGAGTGTTTTGGACTCTTTAATGTGTTTTGAATCGTTTTGGTGTGCTGTTCAGTGTTTTTCGAGTGAGTGTCTTAGTAGCCAGTGTTCTGAAAGGTTTTGAAAGTGTTTCGTAGTGTATGGACTGTTTTGGAGTGTTTGGGGTGGGTGTGTCGGAGTGTTTGTAGTGTATGGGACTGTATTGGAGAGTTTGGGAGTGTGTTGAGTGTTTTATATTGTTTTGGAGTGTTGTGGTGTTTGGTGTGCTTTGGACTGTTTTGGAGTGTTGTGGAGTGTTCTGGTATGTTTTGGAGTTATGTCGTGTTTTGAAGTGGATTGGAGTGGATTGGTGTGTTTGGGAGTGACTCTTTGAACCGAGTGTTTTGGAGCGTTTTATATTGTGTTGTGGTGTTTTGCTGTATTTTGGACTGTTTTGGAGTGTTGTGAAGTATTTTGAAGTGTTTCGTAGTGTATGGGACTGATTTGGAGTGTTTGGGAGTGTGTCGGAGTGTTTTGGATAGAATGTTTAGAAGCGAGAATTTGGGAGTGTTTTGTATTGTTTTGGAGTGTTGTGGTGTTGTGGTGTGTTTTGGACTGTTTTAGAGTGGATTGGAGTCTTTGGGAGTGACTATTTTGAACCGAGTGTTTTTTAGTGTTGTGGAGTGTATTGGATGTTTTGGCTTGAGTGTTTAGAAGCGAGAATTTTCGAGTCTTTGGAGTATTTTGGAGTGTTTAATATTGTTTTTGGAGTGTTTTGGTGTGATTTGGACTGTTTTGAGTGTTGTGGAGTGTTCTGGTGTGTTTTTTGAGTTATGTCGTGTTTTGAAGTGGATCGGAGTGTTTGGAGTGACTCTTTTGAACGAGTGTTTTGGAGTGTTTTAGAGGGTTTCGAAGTGTATGGAACTCCTCTGGAGTGTTTGGGAGTGTTTTTGCACTCTTTTAGTGTGTTTTGAATCGTTTTGGTGTGCTGTTGAGTGTTTTGTAGTGAGTGCTTAGTACCAGTGTTATGGAGGGTTTTGAAGTGTTTCGTTGTGTATGGGACTATTTTGGAGTTTTTGGAGTGTGTCGGAATGTTTTGTAATGTATTGGAGTGTTTTGGATAGAATGTTTAGAAGCGAGAATTTGGGAGTGTTTTGTCTTGTGTTGGAGTGTTGTGGTTGTTTTGGACTGATTTGGAGTGTTGTTGTTGGAGTGCTCTGGTGTGTTTTTCAGTTATGTCGTGTTTGACGTGTTTTGGAGTGGATTGGAGTGTTTGGGATTGACTGTTTTGAACCGAGTGTTTTGGACTGTTTTGGAGTGTTGTGAACTGTTTCGTAGTGTATGGGACTGTTTTGGAGAGTTTCGAAGTGTGTTGGATTGTTCTGCAGTGTTTTGTAGTGTATTGGAGTGTTTTGGATTTAGTGTTTAGAAGCAAGAATTTTCGAGTGTTTGGAGTGTTTGGAGTGTTTTATAATTGTTTGGGGGTGTTTTGGGCTGTTTTGGAGTGTTGTGGCGTGTTCTGCTGTGTTTTTGAGTTATGTCGTGTTTTTGAAGTGGGTCGGAGTGTTTAGAATTGACTCTTTTGAAGCGAGTGTTTTGGAGTGTTTTAGAGGGTTTCGAAGTGTATGGGACTCTTC
>NW_028226259.1:0-55750 GCF_052327205.1 Somniosus microcephalus | reverse complement strand
GGAATCGTGTAGAGAGAGGGAGGGGAATAGTGTAGAGAGGGAGGAGAATCGTGTAGAGAGGGAGGGGAATCGTGTAGAAAGGGAGGGGAATCGTGCAGAAAGGGAGAGGAATTGTGCAGAGGGAGGGGGTTCGTGAAGAGAGGGAGGGGAATTGTGTGGAGAGGGAGGGGAATCATGTAGAGAGGGAGGGGAATCGTGTAGAGAGGGAGGGGAATCGTGTCGAGAGAGGGAGGGGAATCGTGTAGAGAGGGAGGGGAATCGTGTCGAGAGAGGGAGGGGAATCGTGTAGAGAGGGATGGGAATCGTGTAGAAAGGGAGGGGAATTGTGTAGAGGGAGGGGGATCATGAAGAGAGGGAGGGGAATAGTGTAGAGAGAGGGAGGGGAATCGTGTAGAGAGGGAGGGGAATCGTGAAGAAAGGGAGGGGAATTGTGCAGAGGGAGGGGGATCGTGAAGAGAGGGAGGGGAATCGTGTAGAGAGAGGGAGGGGAATCGTGTAGAGAGGGAGGGGAATCATGTAGAGAGAGGGAGGGGAATCGTGTGGAGAGGGAGGGGAATCGTGTAGAGAGGGAGGGGAATTGTGTAGAGGTAGGGGGTTCGTGAAGAGAGGGAGGGGAATCGTGTCGAGAGACGGAGGGGAATCGTGTAGAGAGGGGGGAGAATCGTGTAGAGAGGGAGGTGAATCGTGTAGAGAGGGAGGGGAATCGTGTAGAGAGGGAGGGGAATCGTGCAGAAAGAGGGAGGGGAATCGTGTAGAAAGGGAGGGGAATTGTGTAGAAAGGGAGGGGAATTGTGTAGAGGGAGGGGGATCATGAAGAGAGGGAGGGGAATAGTGTAGAGAGAGGGAGGGGAATCGTGTAGAGAGGGAGGGGAATCGTGTAGAGAGAGGGAGGGGAATCGTTTAGAGAGGGAGGGGAATCATGTAGAGAGAGGGAGGGAAATCGTGTAGAGAGGGAGGGGAATCGTGTAGAGAGGGAGGGGAATCGTGTGGAGAGGAAGGGGAATCGTGTAGAGAGGGAGGGGAATCGTATTGAGAGAGGGAGGGGAATCGTGTAGAGAGAGGGGGATCGTGAAGAGAGGGAGGGGAATCGTGTCGAGAGACGGAGGGGAATCGTGTAGAGAGGGGGGGAGAATCGTGTCGAGAGGGAGGTGAATCGTGTCGAGTGGGAGAGGAGAATCATGTAGAGAGGGAGGGGAATCGTGTAGAGAGGGAGGGGAATCGTGTAGAGAGGGAGGGGAATCATGTAGAGAGGGAGGGGAATCATGTAGAAAGAGGGAGGGGAATCATGTAGAGAGGGAGGGGAATCGTGTAGAGAGAGGGAGGGGAATCGTGTAGAGAGAGGGAGGGGAATCGTGTAGAGAGAGGGAGGGGAATCGTGTAGAGAGGGAGGGGAAGCGTGTAGAGAGGGAGGGGAATCGTGTAGAGAGGGAGGGGAATCGTTTAGAGAGGGGAGGAGAATCGTGTCGAGAGGGAGGGGAATCGTGTAGAGAGGGGGAGGGTAATCGTGTAGAGAGGGAGGGGAATCGTGTAGAGAGGGAGGGGAATCGTGTAGAGAGGCAGGGGAATCGTTTAGAGAGGGAGGGGAATCATTTAGAGAGGTGTTAAGTGTGTGTATTGTATTGAACAGTTAACACAAAGACTTAAACGTATAACTCAAACAGGTCTTTACTGGTTGGAGGTAGGGACTGCACGTACGTCTTTACTTCATGCCCACAGGCGGGAACTGAGGGGAGATCAGTACCCACAGTACGATTTATACCCCTTTGGCCAGGAGTGGTACTGCGTATCACTACGCCCTACAAGTAGTGCAGTCCTGTCCATAGGTTCAAAGTAGCACACATATTACATACACAACAAGAGGGAGGAGAATCGTGTAGAGAGGGAGGGGAATCGTGTGGAGAGGGAGGGGAATCGTGTAGAGAGAGGGAGGGGAATCATGTAGAGAGAGGGAGGGGAATCGTGCAGAGAGGGAGGGGAATTGTGTAGAGAGAGGGCGGGGAATTGTGTAGAGAGGGAGGGGAATCGTGTAGAAAGGGAGGGGAATTGTGTAGAGAGGGAGGGGAATCGTGTAGAGAGGGAGGGGAATCGTGCAGAGAGGGAGGAGAATCGTCTAGAGAGGGAGGGGAATCGTGTAGAGAGGGAGGGGAATCGTGTAGGGAGGGAGGGGAATCGTGTAGAAAGGGAGGGTATTGTGTCGAGAGGGAGGGGAATCGTGCAGAGAGGGAGGGGAATCGTGTAGAGAGGGAGGGGAATCATGTAGAGAGGCAGGGGAATCGTGTAGAGAGGGAGGAGAATCGTGTAGAGAGGGAGGGAAATCGTGTGGAGAGGGAGGGGAATCGTGTAGAGAGAGGGAGGGGAATCGTGTAGAGAGAGGGAGGGGAATCGTGTAGAAAGGGAGGGGAATCGTGTAGAGGGAGGGGGATCGTGAAGAGAGGGAGGGGAATCGTGTAGAGAGAGGGAGGGGAATCGTGTAGAGAGGGAGGGGAATCGTGTAGAGAGAGGGAGGGGAATCGTGTAGAGAGGGAGGGGAATCGTGTAGAGAGGGAGGGGAATCGTGTAGAAAGGGAGGGGAATTGTGTAGAGAGGGAGGGGAATCGTGTAGAAAGGGAGGGGAATTGTGTAGAGGGAGGGGGATCGTGAAGAGAGGGAGGGGAATCGTGTCGAGAGACGGAGGGGAATCGTGTAGAGAGGGGGGAGAATCGTGTAGAGTGGGAGGGGAATCGTGTAGAGAGGGAGGGGAATCGTGCAGAGAGGGAGGGGAATCATGTAGAGAGGGAGGGCAATCATGTAGAAAGAGGGAGGGGAATCGTGTAGAGAGGGAGGGGAATCGTGTCGAGAGAGTGAGGGGAATCGTGTAGAGAGGGAGGGGAATCGTGTAGAAAGGGAGGGGAATTGTGTAGAGGGAGGGGGATCATGAAGAGAGGGAGGGGAATAGTGTAGAGAGAGGGAGGGGAATCGTGTAGAGAGGGAGGGGAATCGTGTAGAGAGAGGGAGGGGAATCGTGTAGAGAGGGAGGGGAATCGTGTAGAGAGGGAGGGGAATCGTGTAGAGAGAGGGAGGGGAATCGTGTAGAGAGAGGGAGGGGAATCGTGTAGAGAGAGGGAGGGGAATCGTGTAGAGAGGGAGGGGAAGCGTGTAGAGAGGGAGGGGAATCGTGTAGAGAGAGGGAGGGGAATCGTGTAGAGAGAGGGAGGGGAATCGTGTAGAGAGAGGGAGGGGAATCGTGTAGAGAGGGAGGGGAAGCGTGTAGAGAGGGAGGGGAATCATGCAGAAAGAGGGATGGAAATCATGTAGAGAGGGAGGGGAATCGTGTAGAGAGAGGGAGGGGAATCGTGTGGAGAGGGAGGGGAATCGTTTAGAGAGGGAGGAGAATCGTGTAGAGAGGGAGGGGAATCGTGTAGAGAGGGGGAGGGTAATCGTGTAGAGAGGGAGGGGAATCGTGTAGAGAGGCAGGGGAATCGTTTAGAGAGGGAGGGGAATCATTTAGAGAGGTGTTAAGTATGTGTATTGTATTGAACAGTTAACACAAAGACTTAAACGGATAACTCAAACAGGTCTTTACTGGTTGGAGGTAGGGACTGCACGTAGGTCTTTACTTCATGCCCACAGGCGGGAACTGAGGGGAGATCAGTACCCACAGTACTATTTATACCCCTTTGGCCAGGAGTGGTACTGCGTATCACTACGCCCGACAAGTAGTGCAGTCCTGTCCATAGGTTCAAAGTAGCACACATATTACATACACAACAAGAGGGAGGAGAATCGTGTAGAGAGGGAGGGGAATCGTGTGGAGAGGGAGGGGAATCGTGTAGAGAGAGGGAGGGGAATTGTGTAGAGAGAGGGAGGGGAATCGTGTAGAGAGGGAGGGGAATCGTGCAGAGAGGGAGGAGAATCGTGCAGAGAGGGAGGGGAATCGTGTAGAGAGGGAGGGGAATTGTGTAGAGAGGGAGGGGAATCGTGCAGAGAGGGAGGAGAATCGTCTAGAGAGGGAGGGGAATCGTGTAGAGAGAGGGAGGGGAATTGTGTAGAGAGAGGGAGGGGAATCGTGTAGAGAGGGAGGGGAATCATGTAGAGAGAGGGAGGGGAATTGTGTAGAGAGAGGGAGGGGAATCGTGTAGAGAGGGAGGGGAATCATGTAGAGAGAGGGAGGGGAATTGTGTAGAGAGAGGGAGGGGAATCGTGTAGAGAGGGAGGGGAATCGTGCAGAGAGGGAGGAGAATCGTGCAGAGAGGGAGGGGAATCGTGTAGAAAGGGAGGGGAATTGTGTAGAGAGGGAGGGGAATCGTGCAGAGAGGGAGGAGAATCGTCTAGAGAGGGAGGGGAATCGTGTAGAGAGGGAGGGGAATCGTGTAGGGAGGGAGGGGAATCGTGTAGAGAGGGAGGGGAATCGTGTAGAGAGGGAGGGGAATCGTGTAGAAAGGGAGGGTATTGTGTAGAGAGGGAGGGGAATCGTGTAGAGAGGGAGGGGAATCGTGTAGAGAGGGAGGGGAATCGTGTAGAGAGAGGGAGGGGAATCGTGTAGAGAGAGGGAGGGGAATCGTGTAGAGAGAGGGAGGGGAGTCGTGTAGAGAGAGGGAGGGGAATCGTGTAGAGAGAGGGAGGGGAATCGTGTAGAGAGAGGGAGGGGAATCGTGTAGAGAGAGGGAGGGGAATCGTGTAGAGGGAGGGGAATCGTGTAGAGGGAGGGGAAACGTGTAGAGAGGGAAGGGAATCGTGTAGAGAGGGAGGGAATCGTGTAGAGAGGGAGGGGAATCGTGTAGAGAGGGAGGAGAATCGTGTAGAGAGGGAGGGAAATCGTGCCGAGAGGGAGGGGAATCGTGTAGAGAGAGGGAGGGGAATCGTGTAGAGAGGGAGGGGAATCGTGTAGAGAGGGAGGGGAATCGTGTAGAGAGGGAGGGGAATCGTGTAGAGAGGGAGGGGAATCGTGTAGAGAGGGAGGGGAATCGTGTAGAAAGGGAGGGTATGGTGTCGAGAGGGAGGGGAATCGTGCAGAGAGGGAGGGGAATCGTGCAGAGAGGGAGGGGAATCGTGCAGAGAGGGAGGGGAATCGTGTAGAGAGAGGGAGGGGAATCGTGTAGAGAGAGGGAGGGGAATCGTGTAGAGAGAGGGAGGGGAATCGTGTAGAGAGAGGGAGGGGAATCGTGTAGAGAGGGAGGGGAATCGTGTAGAGAGGGAGGAGAATCGTGTAGAGAGGGAGGGAAATCGTGCCGAGAGGGAGGGGAATCGTGTAGAGAGAGGGAGGGGAATCGTGTAGAGAGGGAGGGGAATCGTGTAGAGAGGGAGGGGAATCGTGTAGAGAGGGAGGAGAATCGTGTAGAGAGGGAGGGGAATCGTGTAGAAAGGGAGGGGAATCGTGTAGAAAGGGAGAGGAATTGTGCAGAGGGAGGGGGATCGTGAAGAGAGGGAGGGGAATCGTGTGGAGAGGGAGGGGAATCGTGTAGAGAGGGAGGGGAATCGTTTAGAGAGGGAGGAGAATCGTGTAGAGAGGGAGGGGAATCGTGTAGAGAGAGGGAGGGGAATCATGTAGAGAGGCAGGGGAATCGTGTAGAGAGGGAGGGGAATCATTTAGAGAGGGAGGAGAATCGTGTAGAGAGGGAGGGAAATCGTGTGGAGAGGGAGGGGAATCGTGTAGAGAGAGGGAGGGGAATCGTGTAGAGAGAGGGAGGGGAATTGTTTAGAGAGAGGGAGGGGAATCGTGTAGAAAGGGAGGGGAATCGTGTAGAGGGAGGGGGATCGTGAAGAGAGGGAGGGGAATCGTGTAGAGAGAGGGAGGGGAATCGTGTAGAGAGGGAGGGGAATCATGTAGAGAGAGGGAGGGGAATCATGTAGAGAAGGAGGGGAATCGTGTAGAGAGGGAGGGGAATCGTGTAGAGAGGGAGGGGAATCGTGTAGAAAGGGAGGGGAATTGTGTAGAGAGGGAGGGGAATCGTGTAGAAAGGGAGGGGAATTGTGTAGAGGGAGGGGGATCGTGAAGAGAGGGAGGGGAATCGTGTAGAAAGGGAGGGGAATTGTGTAGAGGGAGGGGGATCGTGAAGAGAGGGAGGGGAATCGTGTCGAGAGACGGAGGGGAATCGTGTAGAGAGGGGGGAGAATCGTGTAGAGTGGGAGGGGAATCGTGTAGAGAGGGAGGGGAATCGTGCAGAGAGGGAGGGGAATCATGTAGAGAGGGAGGGCAATCATGTAGAAAGAGGGAGGGGAATCGTGTAGAGAGGGAGGGGAATCGTGTCGAGAGAGTGAGGGGAATCGTGTAGAGAGGGAGGGGAATCGTGTAGAAAGGGAGGGGAATTGTGTAGAGGGAGGGGGATCATGAAGAGAGGGAGGGGAATAGTGTAGAGAGAGGGAGGGGAATCGTGTAGAGAGGGAGGGGAATCGTGTAGAGAGAGGGAGGGGAATCGTGTAGAGAGGGAGGGGAATCGTGTAGAGAGGGAGGGGAATCGTGTAGAGAGAGGGAGGGGAATCGTGTAGAGAGAGGGAGGGGAATCGTGTAGAGAGAGGGAGGGGAATCGTGTAGAGAGGGAGGGGAAGCGTGTAGAGAGGGAGGGGAATCATGCAGAAAGAGGGATGGAAATCATGTAGAGAGGGAGGGGAATCGTGTAGAGAGAGGGAGGGGAATCGTGTAGAGAGGGAGGGGAATCGTTTAGAGAGGGAGGAGAATCGTGTAGAGAGGGAGGGGAATCGTGTAGAGAGGGGGAGGGTAATCGTGTAGAGAGGGAGGGGAATCATGTAGAGAGGCAGGGGAATCGTTTAGAGAGGGAGGGGAATCATTTAGAGAGGTGTTAAGTATGTGTATTGTATTGAACAGTTAACACAAAGACTTAAACGGATAACTCAAACAGGTCTTTACTGGTTGGAGGTAGGGACTGCACGTAGGTCTTTACTTCATGCCCACAGGCGGGAACTGAGGGGAGATCAGTACCCACAGTATTATTTATACCCCTTTGGCCAGGAGTGGTACTGCGTATCACTACGCCCGACAAGTAGTGCAGTCCTGTCCATAGGTTCAAAGTAGCACACATATTACATACACAACAAGAGGGAGGAGAATCGTGTAGAGAGGGAGGGGAATCGTGTGGAGAGGGAGGGGAATCGTGTAGAGAGAGGGAGGGGAATCATGTAGAGAGAGGGAGGGGAATCGTGTAGAGAGGGAGGGGAATCGTGCAGAGAGGGAGGAGAATCGTGCAGAGAGGGAGGGGAATCGTGTGGAGAGGGAGGGGAATCGTGTAGAGAGAGGGAGGGGAATTGTGTAGAGAGAGGGAGGGGAATCGTGTAGAGAGGGAGGGGAATCGTGCAGAGAGGGAGGAGAATCGTGCAGAGAGGGAGGGGAATCGTGTAGAGAGGGAGGGGAATTGTGTAGAGAGGGAGGGGAATCGTGCAGAGAGGGAGGAGAATCGTCTAGAGAGGGAGGGGAATCGTGTAGAGAGAGGGAGGGGAATTGTGTAGAGAGAGGGAGGGGAATCGTGTAGAGAGGGAGGGGAATCATGTAGAGAGAGGGAGGGGAATTGTGTAGAGAGAGGGAGGGGAATCGTGTAGAGAGGGAGGGGAATCATGTAGAGAGAGGGAGGGGAATTGTGTAGAGAGAGGGAGGGGAATCGTGTAGAGAGGGAGGGGAATCGTGCAGAGAGGGAGGAGAATCGTGCAGAGAGGGAGGGGAATCGTGTAGAAAGGGAGGGGAATTGTGTAGAGAGGGAGGGGAATCGTGCAGAGAGGGAGGAGAATCGTCTAGAGAGGGAGGGGAATCGTGTAGAGAGGGAGGGGAATCGTGTAGGGAGGGAGGGGAATCGTGTAGAGAGGGAGGGGAATCGTGTAGAGAGGGAGGGGAATCGTGTAGAAAGGGAGGGTATTGTGTAGAGAGGGAGGGGAATCGTGTAGAGAGGGAGGGGAATCGTGTAGAGAGGGAGGGGAATCGTGTAGAGAGAGGGAGGGGAATCGTGTAGAGAGAGGGAGGGGAATCGTGTAGAGAGAGGGAGGGGAGTCGTGTAGAGAGAGGGAGGGGAATCGTGTAGAGAGAGGGAGGGGAATCGTGTAGAGAGAGGGAGGGGAATCGTGTAGAGGGAGGGGAATCGTGTAGAGGGAGGGGAAACGTGTAGAGAGGGAGGGGAATCGTGTAGAGAGGGAGGGAATCGTGTAGACAGGGAGGGGAATCGTGTAGAGAGGGAGGAGAATCGTGTAGAGAGGGAGGGAAATCGTGCCGAGAGGGAGGGGAATCGTGTAGAGAGAGGGAGGGGAATCGTGTAGAGAGGGAGGGGAATCGTGTAGAGAGGGAGGGGAATCGTGTAGAGAGGGAGGAGAATCGTGTAGAGAGAGGGAGGGGAATCGTGTAGAGAGAGGGAGGAGAATCGTGTAGAGAGGGAGGGGAATCGTGTAGAGAGAGGGAGGGGAATAGTGCAGAGAGGGAGGAGAATCGTGTAGAGAGGGAGGGGAATCGTGTAGAAAGGGAGGGGAATCGTGTAGAAAGGGAGAGGAATTGTGCAGAGGGAGCGGGATCGTGAAGAGAGGGAGGGGAATCGTGTGGAGAGGGAGGGGAATCGTATAGAGAGAGGGAGGGGAATCGTGTAGAGAGGGAGGGGAATCGTGCAGAGAGGGAGGGGAATCGTGTCGAGAGAGGGAGGGGAATCATGTAGAGAGGGAGGGGAATCGTGTAGAAAGGGAGGGGAATTGTGTAGAGGGAGGGGGATCATGAAGAGAGGGAGGGGAATCGTGTAGAGAGAGGGAGGGGAATCGTGTAGAAAGGGAGGGGAATTGTGTAGAGGGAGGGGGAATTGTGTAGAGGGAGGGGGATCATGAAGAGAGGGAGGGGAATCGTGTGGAGAGAGGGAGGGGAATCGTGTAGAGAGGGAGGGGAATCGTGTAGAGAGGGACGGGAATCGTATTGAGAGAGGGAGGGGAATCATGTAGAGAGGGAGGGGAATTGTGTAGAGAGGGAGGGGAATCGTGTAGAGAGAGGGAGGGGAATCGTGTAGAGAGGGAGGGGAATCGTGTAGAGAGGGAGGAGAATCGTGTAGAGAGGGAGGGGAATCGTGTAGAGAGGCAGGGGAATCGTGTAGAGAGGGAGGGGAATCATTTAGAGAGGGAGGAGAATCGTGTAGAGAGGGAGGGAAATCGTGTGGAGAAGGAGGGGAATCGTGTAGAGAGAGGGAGGGGAATTGTTTAGAGAGAGGGAGGGGAATCGTGCAGAGAGGGAGGGGAATCGTGTAGAAAGGGAGGGGAATAGTGTAGAGAGGGAGGGGAATAGTGTAGAGAGGGAGGGGAATTGTGTAGAGAGGGAGGGGAATCGTGTGTAGAGAGGGAGGGGAATCGTGTAGCGAGGGAGGGGAATCGTGTAGAGAGGGAGGGGAATCGTGTAGAGAGGGAGGGGAATCGTGTAGAGAGGGAGGGGAATCGTATAGAGAGGGAGGGGAATCGTGTAGAGAGGGAGTGGAATCGTGTAGAGAGGGAGGAGAATCGTGTAGAGAGGGAGGGGAATCGTGTAGAGAGAGGGAGGGGAATCGTGTAGAGAGGGAGGGGAATCGTGTAGAGAGGGAGGAGAATCGTGTAGAGAGGGAGGGGAATCGTCTAGAGAGAGGGAGGGGAATCGTGTAGAGGGAGGGGAAGTGTGTCGAGATGGAGGGGAATCGTGTAGAGAGGGAGGGGAATCGTGTAGAGAGAGGGAGGGGAATCGTGTAGAAAGGGAGGGGAATTTTGTAGAGGGAGGGGAATCGTGTAAAGAGGGAGGAGAATCGTGCAGAGAGGGAGGGGAATCGTGTAGAAAGGGAGGGGAATTGTGTAGAGGGAGGGGAATCGTGTAGACGGAGGGGAATCGTGCAGAGAGGGAGAGGAGAAACGTGTAGAGAGGGAGGGGAATCGTGTAGAGCGGGAGGGGAATCGTGGAGAGGGAGGGGAAACGTGTAGAGAGGGAGGGGAATCATGTAGAAAGAGGGAGGGGAAACATGTGGAGAGGGAGGGGAATCGTGTAGAGG
Source organism: Somniosus microcephalus (assembly GCF_052327205.1). NCBI lineage: Eukaryota > Metazoa > Chordata > Chondrichthyes > Squaliformes > Somniosidae > Somniosus > Somniosus microcephalus. The sequence goes on along the minus strand of NW_028226259.1, from coordinate 45,794 downwards.
GAGGGGAATCGTGTCGAAAGGGAGGGGAATCGTGTAGAGAGGGAGGAGAATCGTGTAGAGAGGGAGGAGAATCGTGCAGAGAGAGGGAGGGGAATCGTGTAGAGAGAGGGAGGAGAATCGTGTAGAGAGGGAGGGGAATCGTGCAGAGAGAGGGAGGGGAATCGTGTAGAGAGGGAGGGGAATCGTGTAGAGAGGGAGGGGAATCGTATTGAGAGAGGGAGGGGAATCGTGTAGAGAGGAAGGGGAATCGTGTCGAGAGGGATGGGAATCGTGTAGAGAGGGAGGGGAATCGTGTAGAAAGGGAGGGGAATTGTGCAGAGGGAGGGGGATCGTGAAGAGAGGGAGGGGAATCGTGTCGAGAGACGGAGGGGAATCGTGTAGAGAGAGGGAGGGGAATCGTGTAGAGAGGGAGGTGAATCATGTAGAGTGGGAGGGGAATCATGTAGAAAGGGAGGGGAATCGTGTAGAGAGGGAGGGGAATCATGTAGAGAGGGAGGGGAATCGTGCAGAGAGAGGGAGGGGAATCGTGTAGAGAGGGAGGGGAATCATGTAGAGAGAGGGAGGGGAATCGTGTAGAGAGGGAGGGGAATCGTGTAGAGAGGGAGGGGAATCGTGTAGAGAGAGGGAGGGGAATCGTGTAGAGAGGGAGGGGAATCGTGTAGAGAGGGAGGGGAATCGTGTAGAGAGAGGGAGGGGAATCGTGTAGAGAGGGAGGGGAATCGTGTAGAGAGGGAGGGGAATCATGTAGAGAGGGAGGGGAATCGTGCAGAGAGGGAGGGGAATCGTTTAGAGAGGGAGGAGAATCGTGTAGAGAGGGAGGGAAATCGTGTGGAGAGGGAGGGGAATCGTGTAGAGAGGGAGGAGAATCGTGTAGAGAGGGAGGGGAAGCGTGTAGAGAGGGAGGGGAAGCGTGTAGAGAGGGGGGGGAATCGTGTAGAGAGGGAGGGGAATCGTGCAGAGAGGGAGGGGAATCGTTTAGAGAGGGAGGAGAATCGTGTAGAGAGGGAGGGAAATCGTGTGGAGAGGGAGGGGAATCGTGTAGAGAGGGAGGAGAATCGTGTAGAGAGAGGGAGGGGAATCGTGTAGAGAGAGGGAGGGGAATCGTGTAGAAAGGGAGGGGAATTGTGTAGAGAGGGAGGGGAATCGTGCAGAGAGGGAGGGTAATTGTGTAGAGAGAGGGAGGAGAATCGTGCAGAGAGGGAGTTAAATCGTATGGAGAGAGGGAGGGGAATCGTGTAGAGGGAGGAGAATCGTGTAGAGAGGGAGGAGAATCGTCTAGAGAGGGAGGGAAATCGTTTGGAGAGGGAGGGAAATCGTGTGGAGAGGGAGGGGAATCGTGTAGAGAGGGAGGGGAATCGTGTAGAGAGGGAGGGGAATCGTGTAGAGAGGGAGGGGAATCGTGTAGAGGGAGGGAGGGGAATCGTGTGGAGAGGGAGGAGAATCGTGTAGAGAGGGAGGGGAATCGTGCCGAGAGGGAGGGGAATCATTTAGAGAGGGAGGAGAATCGTGTAGAGAGGGAGGGAAATCGTGTGCAGAGGGAGGGGAATCGTGTAGAGAGGGAGGAGAATCGTGTAGAGAGAGGGAGGGGAATCGTGTACAGAGAGGGAGGGGAATTGTGTGGAGAGAGGGAGGGGAATCGTGCAGAGAGGGAGGGGAATCGTGTAGAAAGGGAGGGGAATTGTGTAGAGAGGGAGGGGAATCGTGTAGAGAGAGGGAGGGGAATCGTGCAGAGAGGGAGGGGAATTGTGTGGAGAGAGGGAGGGGAATCGTGCAGAGAGGGAGGGGAATTGTGTAGAGAGGGAGGGGAATTGTGTAGAGAGGGAGGGGAATCGTGTCGAGAGAGGGAGGGGAATCGTGCAGAGAGGGAGGGGAATCGTGTAGAGAGGGAGGGGAATCATGTAGAGAGAGGGAGGGGAATCGTGTAGAGAGAGGGAGGGGAATCGTGCAGAGAGGGAGGGGAATTGTGTAGAGAGGGAGGAGAATCGTGTAGAGAGAGGGAGGGGAATCGTGTACAGAGAGGGAGGGGAATAGTGTGGAGAGAGGGAGGGGAATCGTGCAGAGAGGGAGGGGAATTGTGTAGAGAGGGAGGGGAATTGTGTAGAGAGGGAGGGGAATCGTGTAGAGAGAGGGAGGGGAATCGTGCAGAGAGGGAGGGGAATCGTGTAGAGAGGGAGGGGAATCGTGTAGAGAGAGGGAGGGGAATCGTGTAGAGAGAGGGAGGGGAATCGTGTAGAGAGAGGGAGGGGAATCGTGTAGAGAGGGAGGGGAATCGTGTAAAGAGGGAGGGGAATCGTGTAGAGAGGGAGGGGAATCGTATAGAGAGGGAGGGGAATCGTGTAGAGAGGGAGGGGAATCGTGTAGAGAGAGGGAGGGGAATCGTGTCGAGAGAGGGAGGGGAATCGTGTAGAGGGAGGGGAATAGTGTAGACGGAGGGGAATCGTGTAGAGAGGGAGGGGAATCGTGTAGAAAGTGGGAGGGGAATTGTGTCGAGGGACGGGAATCGTGTAGAGGGAGGGGAAACGTGTAGAGAGGGAGGGGAATCGTGGAGAGAGAGGGAGGGGAATCGTGTAGAGAGGGAGGGGAATCGTGTAGAGGGAGGGGAATCGTGTGGAGAGGGAGGGGAATCGTGTGGAGAGGGAGGGGAATCGTGTAGAGAGAGGGAGGGGAATCGTGTGGAGAGGGAGGGGAATCGTGTAGAGAGGGAGGGGAATCGTGTAGAGAGGGAGGGGAATCGTGTAGAGAGGGAGGGGAATCATGTCGAGAGAGGGAGGGGAATCGTGCAGAGAGGGAGGGGAATCGTGTAGAGAGGGAGGGGACTCGTGTAGAAAGAGGGAGGGGAATCGTGTAGAGAGGGAGGTGAATCGTGTAGAGAGGGAGGGGAATCGTGTAGAGAGGGAGGGGAATCATGTAGAGAGAGGGAGGGGAATCGTGTAGAGAGGGAGGGGAATCGTGTAGAGAGGGAGGGGAATCGTGTAGAGAGAGGGAGGGGAATCGTGTAGAGAGGGAGGGGAATCGTGTAGAGAGGGAGGGGAATCGTGTAGAGAGAGGGAGGGGAATCATGTAGAGAGGGAGGGGAATCGTGTAGAGAGGGAGGGGAATCGTGTAGAGAGAGGGAGGGGAATCGTGTAGTGCGAGGGAGGGGAATCATGTAGAGAGAGGGAGGGGAATCGTGTAGAGAGGGAGGGGAATCGTGCAGAGAGGGAGGGGAATCGTGTAGAGAGAGGGAGGGGAATCGTGTAGAGAGGGAGGGGAATCATATAGAGAGAGGGAGGGGAATCGTGTAGAAAGGGAGGGGAATTTTGTAGAGGGAGGGGAATCGTGTAGAGACGGACGGGAATCGTGTAGAAAGGGAGGGGAATCGTGTAGAGAGAGGGAGGGGAATCGTGTAGAGAGGGAGGGGAATCGTGCAGAGAGGGAGGGGAATCGTGTAGAGAGAGGGAGGGGAATCGTGTAGAGAGGGAGGGGAATCGTGTAGAGAGAGGGAGGGGAATCGTGCAGAGAGGGAGGGGAATCGTGTAGAAAGGGAGGGGATTCGTGTAGAGAGGGAGGGGAATCGTGTAGAAAGGGAGGGGATTCGTGTAGAGAGAGGGAGGGGAATCGTGTAGAGAGGGAGGGGATTCGTGTAGAGAGAGGGAGGGGAATCGTGTATAGAGGGAGGGGAATCGTGTAGAGAGGGAGGGGAATCGTCTAGAGAGAGGGAGGGGAATCGTGTAGAGGGAGGGGAATCGTGTAGAAAGGGAGGGGAATTTTGGAGAGGGAGGGGAATCGTGTAGAGACGGACGGGAATCGTGTAGAAAGGGAGGGGAATCGTGTAGAGAGGGAGGGGATTCGTGTAGAAAGGGAGGGGAATCGTGTAGAGAGGGAGGGGATTCGTGTAGAGAGAGGGAGGGGAATCGTGTATAGAGGGAGGGGAATCGTGTAGAGAGGGAGGGGAATCGTGTAGAAAGGGAGGGGAATCGTGTAGAGAGGGAGGGGCATCGTGTAGAGAGGGAGGGGAATCGTGTAGAGAGGGAGGGGAATCGTGTAGAGAGAGGGAGGGGAATCGTGTAGAGGCAGGGGAATCGTGTAGAAGGAGGGGAATCGTGTAGAGAGGGAGGAGAATTGTGTAGAGAGGGAGGGGAATCGTGCAGAGAGAGGGAGGGGAATTGTGTAGAGGGAGGGGAAACGTGTAGAGAGGGAGGGGAATCGTGGAGAGGGAGGGGAAACGTGTAGAGAGGGAGGGGAATCGTGTAGAGAGGGAGCGGAATCGTGTAGAGAGAGGGAGGAGAATCATGTAGAGAGGGAGGGGAATCGTGCAGAGAGGGAGGAGAATCATGTAGAGAGGGAGGGGAATCGTGGAGAGGGAGGGGAAACGTGTAGAGAGGGAGGGGAATCGTGTAGAGAGGGAGCGGAATCGTGCAGAGAGAGGGAGGAGAATCATGCAGAGAGGGAGGGGAATCGTGTAGAAAGGGAGGGGAATTGTGTAGAGAGGGAGGAGAATCGTGTAGAGAGGGAGGGGAATCGTGTAGAGGGAGGGGAATCGTGTAGAGAGAGGGAGGGGAATCGTGTAGAGAGGGAGGAGAATCGTGTAGAGAGGGAGGGGAATCGTGGAGAGGGAGGGGAAATGTGTAGAGAGGGAGGGGAATCATGTAGAAAGAGGGAGGGGAATCGTGTAGAGGGAGGGGAATCGTGTAGAGAGGGAGGGGAATCGTGTAGAGAGGGAGGGGAATCGTGTAGAGAGGGAGGGAATCGTGTAGAGAGGGAGGGGAATCGTGTAGAGAGGGAGGGAATCGTGTAGAGAGGGAGGTTAATCGTGTAGGGAGGGGAATCGTGTAGAGAGGGAGGAGAATCGTGTAGAGAGGGAGGGGAATCGTGCAGAGAGAGGGAGGGGAATCGTGTAGAGAGAGGGAGGAGAATCGTGTAGAGAGGGAGGTTAATCGTGTAGAGAGAGGGAGGGGAATAGTGTAGAGAGGGAGGGCAATCGTGTAGAAAGGGAGAGGAATTGTGCAGAGGGAGGGGGATCGTGAAGAGAGGGAGGGGAATCGCGTGGAGAGGGAGGGGAATCGTGTAGAGCGGGAGGGGAATCGTGTAGAGAGGGAGGGGAATCGTGTAGAGAGAGGGAGGGGAATCGTGTAGAGAGGGGGGAGAATCGTGTAGAGAGGGAGGTGACTCGTGTAGAGTGGGAGGGGAATCGTGTAGAGAGAGGGAGGTGAATCATGTAGAGTGGGAGAGGTGAATCATGTAGAGAGGGAGGGGAATCGTGTAGAGAGGGAGGGGAATCGTGTAGAGAGGGAGGGGAATCATGTAGAGAGGGAGGGGAATCATGTAGAAAGAGGGAGGGGAATCATGTAGAGAGGGAGGGGAATCGTGTAGAGAGAGGGAGGGGAATCGTGTAGAGAGGGAGGGGAAGCGTGTAGAGAGGGGGGGGAATCGTGTAGAGAGGGAGGGGAATCATGTAGAAAGAGGGAGGGGAATCATGTAGAGAGGGAGGGGAATCGTGTAGAGAGAGGGGGGGGAATCGTGTAGAGAGGGAGGAGAATCGTGTCGAGAGGCAGGGGAATCGTGTAGAGAGGGAGGAGAATCGTGTAGAGAGGGAGGGGAATCGTGTCGAGAGGCAGGGGAATCGTGTAGAGAGGGAGGAGAATCGTGTAGAGAGAGGGAGGGGAATCGTGTAGAGAGAGGGAGGGGAATTGTGTAGAGAGGGAGGGAAATCGTGTGGAGAGGGAGGGGAATCGTGTAGAGAGGGAGGAGAATCGTGCAGAGAGAGGGAGGGGAATCGTGTAGAGAGAGGGAGGGGAATTGTGGAGCGAGAGGGAGGGGAATCGTGCAGAGAGGGAGGGGAATCGTGTAGAAAGGGAGGGGAATTGTGCAGAGAGGGAGGGGAATCGTGTCGAGAGGCAGGGGAATCGTGTAGAGAGGGAGGAGAATCGTGCAGAGAGAGGGAGGGGAATCGTGTAGAGAGAGGGAGGGGAATTGTGTAGAGAGGGAGGGAAATCGTGTGGAGAGGGAGGGGAATCGTGTAGAGAGGGAGGAGAATCGTGCAGAGAGAGGGAGGGGAATCGTGTAGAGAGAGGGAGGGGAATTGTGTAGCGAGAGGGAGGGGAATCGTGCAGAGAGGGAGGGGAATCGTGTAGAAAGGGAGGGGAATTGTGCAGAGAGGGAGGGGAATCGTGCAGAGAGGGAGGGTAATTGTGTAGAGAGGGAGGGGAATCGTGTAGAGAGAGGGAGGGGAATCGTGTAGAGAGGGAGGAGAATCGTGTGGAGAGGGAGGAGAATTGTGTAGAGAGGGAGGGAAATCGTTTGGAGAGGGAGGGAAATCGTGTGGAGAGGGAGGGGAATCGTGTAGAGAGAGGGAGGAGAATTGTGTGGAGAGAGGGAGGGGAATCGTGCAGAGAGGGAGGGGAATCGTGTAGAAAGGGAGGGGAATTGTGTAGAGAGGGAGGGGAATCGTGTAGAGAGAGGGAGGGGAATCGTGCAGAGAGGGAGGGGAATTGTGTGGAGAGAGGGAGGGGAATCGTGCAGAGAGGGAGGGGAATTGTGTAGAGAGGGAGGGGAATTGTGTAGAGAGGGAGGGGAATCGTGTCGAGAGAGGGAGGGGAATCGTGCAGAGAGGGAGGGGAATCGTGTAGAGAGGGAGGGGAATCATGTAGAGAGAGGGAGGGGAATCGTGTAGAGAGAGGGAGGGGAATCGTGCAGAGAGGGAGGGGAATTGTGTAGAGAGGGAGGAGAATCGTGTAGAGAGAGGGAGGGGAATCGTGTACAGAGAGGGAGGGGAATAGTGTGGAGAGAGGGAGGGGAATCGTGCAGAGAGGGAGGGGAATTGTGTAGAGAGGGAGGGGAATTGTGTAGAGAGGGAGGGGAATCGTGTAGAGAGAGGGAGGGGAATCGTGCAGAGAGGGAGGGGAATCGTGTAGAGAGGGAGGGGAATCGTGTAGAGAGAGGGAGGGGAATCGTGCAGAGAGAGGGAGGGGAATCGTGTAGAGAGGGAGGGGAATCGTGTAAAGAGGGAGGGGAATCGTGTAGAGAGGGAGGGGAATCGTATAGAGAGGGGAATAGTGTAGACGGAGGGGAATCGTGTAGAGAGGGAGGGGAATCGTGTAGAAAGTGGGAGGGGAATTGTGTCGAGGGACGGGAATCGTGTAGAGGGAGGGGAAACGTGTAGAGAGGGAGGGGAATCGTGGAGAGAGAGGGAGGGGAATCGTGTAGAGAGGGAGGGGAATCGTCTAGAGAGAGGGAGGGGAATCGTGTAGAGAGGGAGGGGAATCGTGCAGAGAGGGAGGGGAATCGTGTAGAGAGAGGGAGGGGAATCGTGTAGAGAGGGAGGGGAATCGTGTAGAGAGGGAGGGGAATCGTGTAGAGAGAGGGAGGGGAATCGTGTAGAGGGAGGGGAATCGTGTAGAGAGGGAGGGGAATCGTGTAGAGAGGGAGGGGAATCGTGTAGAGAGAGGGAGGGGAATCGTGTAGAGAGGGAGGGGAATCGTGTGGAGAAGGAAGGGAATCGTGTAGAGAGGGAGGGGAATCGTGTAGAGAGAGGGAGGGGAATCGTGTGGAGGGAGGGGAATCGTGTGGAGAGGGAGGGGAATCGTGTAGAGAGGGAGGGGAATCGTGTAGGGAGAGGGATGGGAATCGTGTAGAGAGAGGGAGGGGAATCGTGTAGAGAGGGAGTGGAATCGTGTAGAGAGGGACGGGAATCGTGTAGAGAGAGGGAGGAGAATCGTGTAGAGAGGGAGGGGAATCGTGTAGAGAGGGAGGGGAATCATGTAGAGAGAGGGAGGGGAATCGTGCAGAGAGGGAGGGCAATCGTGTAGAGAGGGAGGGGACTCGTGTAGAAAGAGGGAGGGGAATCGTGTAGAGAGGGAGGTGAATCGTGCAGAGAGGGAGGGGAATCGTGTAGAAAGGGAGGGGAATTGTGTAGAGGGAGGGGAATCGTGTAGAGAGGGAGGGGAATCGTGTAGAGAGGGAGGGGAATCGTGTAGAGAGGGAGGGGAATCGTGTAGAGATGGAGGGGAATCGTGCAGAGAGAGGGAGGGGAATCGTCTAGAGAGAGGGAGGGGAATCGTGTATAGAGGGAGGGGAATCGTGTAGAGAGGGAGGGGAATCGTGTAGAGAGGGAGGGGAATCGTGTAGAGAGGGAGGGGAATCGTGTGGAGAGGGAGGGGAATCGTGTAGAGAGGGAGGGGAATCGTGTAGGGAGAGGGATGGGAATCGTGTAGAGAGAGGGAGGGGAATCGTGTAGAGAGGGAGTGGAATCGTGTAGAGAGGGAGGGGAATCGTGTAGAGAGGGAGGGGAATCGTGTAGAGAGGGAGGAGAATCGTGTAGAGAGGGAGGGGAATCGTGTAGAGAGGGAGGTGAATCGTGCAGAGAGGGAGGGGAATCGTGTAGAGAGAGGGAGGGGAATCGTGTAGAGAGGGAGGGGAATCATGTAGAGAGAGGGAGGGGAATCGTGTAGAGAGGGAGGGGAATCGTGTAGAGAGGGAGGGGAATCATGTAGAGAGAGGGAGGGGAATCGTGCAGAGAGGGAGGGGAATCATGTAGAGAGAGGGAGGGGAATCGTGCAGAGAGGGAGGGGAATCGTGTAGAGAGAGGGAGGGGAATCGTGTAGAGAGGGAGGGGAATCGTGTAGAGAGGGAGGGGAATCATGTAGAGAGAGGGAGGGGAATCGTGCAGAGAGGGAGGGGAATCATGTAGAGAGAGGGAGGGGAATCGTGCAGAGAGGGAGGGGAATCGTGTAGAGAGGGAGGGGACTCGTGGAGAAAGAGGGAGGGGAATCGTGTAGAGAGGGAGGTGAATCGTGCAGAGAGAGGGAGGGGAATCGTGTAGAGAGGGAGGGGAATCGTGTAGAAAGGGAGGGGAATTGTGTAGAGGGAGGGGAATCGTGTAGAGAGGGAGGGGAATCGTGTAGAGAGGGAGGGGAATCGTGTAGAGAGGGAGGGGAATCGTGTAGAGATGGAGGGGAATCGTGCAGAGAGAGGGAGGGGAATCGTCTAGAGAGAGGGAGGGGAATCGTGTATAGAGGGAGGGGAATCGTGTAGAGAGGGAGGGGAATCGTGTAGAGAGGGAGGGGAATCGTGCAGAGAGAGGGACAGGAATCGTGTAGAGAGGGAGGGGAATCGTGTAGAGAGGGAGGGGAATTGTGTAGAGAGAGGGACAGGAATCGTGTAGAGAGGGAAGGGAATCGTGTAGAGAGGGAGGGGAATCGTGTAGAGAGGGAGGGGAATCGTGTAGAGAGGGAGGGGAATCGTGTAGAGAGGGAGGGGAATCGTGTAGAGAGGGAGGGGAATCGTGTAGAGAGGGAGGGGAATCGTGTGGAGAGGGAGGGGACTCGTGTAGAAAGAGGGAGGGGAATCGTGTAGAGAGGGAGGGGAATCGTGTAGAGAGGGAGGGGAATCATGTAGAGAGGGAGGGGAATCGTGTAGAGAGGGAGGGGAATCGTGTAGAGAGAGGGAGGGGAATCATGTAGAGAGGGAGGGGAATCGTGTAGAGAGGGAGGGGAATCGTGCAGAGAGAGGGAGGGGAATCGGAGAGAGGGATGGGAACCGTGTAGAGAGAGGGAGGGGAATCGTGTTGAGAGGGAGGACAATCGTGTAGAGAGAGGGAGGGGAATCGTGTAGAGAGGGAGGAGAATCGTGTCAAGAGGGAGGGGAATTGTGTAGAGAGGGAGGGGAATCGTGTAGAGAGGGAGGAGAATCGTGCAGAGAGGGAGGGCAATCGTGCAGAGAGGGAGGGCAATCATGTAGAGAGGGAGGGCAATCATGCAGAGAGGGAGGGCAATCGTGCAGAGAGGGAGGGCAATCGTGTAGAGAGGGAGGGGAATCATGTAGGGGGGGGAATCGTGTCGAGAGGGAGGAGAATCGTGTAGAAAGAGGGAGGGGAATCGTGTAGAGAGGGAGGGGAATCGTGTCGAGAGGAAGGGGAATCGTGTAGAGAGGGAGGGGAATTGTGTAGAGAGAGGGAGGGGAATCATGTAGAGAGGGAGGAGAATCGTGTAGAGAGAGGGAGGGGAATCGTGTCGAGAGGGAGGGGAATCGTGTAGAGAGAGGGAGGGGAATCGTGTAGAGAGTGAGGTGAATCGTGTAGAGAGAGGGAGGGGAATCGTGTAGAGGGAGGGGAATCGTGTAGAGGGAGGGGAATCGTGTAGAGAGGGAGGGGAATCGTGTAGAGAGGGAGGGAAATCTTGTAGAGAGGGAGTGGAATCGTGTAGAGAGGGAGGGGAATTGTGTAGAGGGAGGGGAATCATGTCGAGGGAGGGGAATCGTGTAGAGAGAGGGAGGGGAATCGTGCAGAGAGGGAGAGGAACTGTGTAGAGAGGGGGGGAATCGTGTAGAGAGGGAGGGGAACCGTGTAGAGAGGGGGGGGAATCGTGTAGAGAGGGAGGGGAATCGTGTAGAGAGGGAGGGGAATCGTGTAGAGAGGGAGGGGAATCTTGTAGAGAGGGAGGGGAATCGTGTAGAGAGGGAGGGGAATCGTGTAGAGAGGGAGGGGAATCGTGTAGAGAGGGAGGGGAATCGTGTAGAGAGGGAGGGGAATCGTGTAGAGAGAGGGAGGGGAATCGTGTAGAGAGGGAGGGAATCGTGTAGAGAGGGAGGAGAATCGTGTCGAGAGGGAGGAGAATCGCGTAGAGAGGGAGGGAATCGCGTAGAGAGGGAGGAGAATCGTGTAGAGAGGGAGGGGAATCGTGTAGAGAGGGAGGTGAATCGTGTAGAGAGAGGGAGGGGAATCGTGTAGAGGGAGGGGAATCGTGTAGAGGGAGGGGAATCCTGTAGAGAGGGAGGGGAATCGTGTAGAGAGAGGGAGGGGAATCGTGTAGAGAGGGAGGGGAATCGTGTAGAGAGGGAGGGAAATCTTGTAGAGAGGGAGTGGAATCGTGTAGAGAGGGAGGGGAATCGTGTAGAGAGTGTTAAGTCTGTGTGTTATATTGCGAATTACTACAAAGACCACAAGAGTAAACTTTAACAGGACTTTACTATTCGAAGGTCAGGGCGGAACTGCCCAATAAATCATTACACAGCACTTATATACCGGTGTGGTCACCGCCGGTATTACAGTATACAGCAGCCATGATAAAGTAGTGCAACCCTTAAAATAGTTCTCTTAAAGGTGGACGGTTACATACAATAGTTCTCTTAAAGGTGGAACGGTTACATACACTACAATCCTCCCTTTTTAGCTTACAATATAGCTATTCCCCATTAAACATAACATCATACATATATATCCAACTTCATGTGGAAACAGTTCACAGATTCAGTCTCTGCGGGAAACAGTTCACAGATTCAGTCTCTGCGGAAAACAGTTCACAGATTTAGTCTCTGCGGAGGCGCCTCCTGCGCTTCCTGACTCGGTCCGGATAACGCCTCGGTGGTGTAGTAGTTCTCGGTGGTGTAGTAGATTCACGTTGCTGGGGTGACTCATCCAATAGTCCTTCACTGGACTTAACAGCTTGAACTTTCGTAACTTCTGAACCAGCCTTGCTGGCTTCTAAAGGCTCAAGTACCTTGGGAATTTTCCCTACTTCCAGACTGATTTGGCTCAGTTCAGAGGGACCACGTGCGTGACCTGGAAGGGGTGATAATGGTTCAGATGAGTCATCATCTTCATCATCATGGGACAACTCACATGAATATACTAGATTGCTGTCCTCCTCAGTATCTACGTCCTCTAAATGGTTTATTATTTCTATTTTTGGAGCTTCAACTGTGAGTGTGGCTGCGGTCTGTGCATTACTTGATTTGCAGCTATATTCACCAGAGTCTTTGGGTGTGAGATTTGTAATGGTAAGTTCTATCACATTCTTATTTTGTTTAAATTTGTAACGGTCAGAAGCTTCGATTAAGCTCTGGTCTTTGTACCATCTGACCATCTTGGGAGTAAGTGTAAACTCACAGCTCAAAGTAGCAGAATGCTTCTCTTCCACTGTAATGTTCTGTAGTTCTTTGACTACCTTTGACGGAGGCTCTTTAATAGTCAGCCTTGCCTCAGATTTTGATTTCCCTGCAATAAACTGCAGCAAGCCGGTCATCTTACAAGTTGTTTTCTTCAGAGTGAGACGATGAATAGTGCCACTATGCTCAATGTCCACATCTTCAGAAGCATGAAGAATTTCACCATTTAGTATCCATTTTGGAGACTTCACGTCAGCAACTGAAAGCTCACACTCAAAAATGGCGTCACTTGGCGCTGACACTTCCACATCACATCTGGGTTTAATGATGGCAATTGATTGCTCTTCTACATATAACTTTGCTGTGCTTTGGTCATCTATGGCGTCGCACATGTAGTTGCCTTCATCTTCAAAAGCGACATTATTAATAACGAGCTTCCTGTACACATCTTCACTCACAATCTCATATTTATTGCTGGGATGAATCTCTTTGTCTTTGTAATACCACTTGACAGCAGCATTTGACCTGGAAACCTTGCATTCGAAAATGACACGATGTTTCTCCATGTTAATCTTCTCTTTCAAGGGTTTCATAATTTTAACTGGCAATTCTTTAATTCGAAGCAAAGCTCTGGAAGTAGCGCTTTCAGCAACAAACTTGATCTCTGCAGCATCTTCAGGTTTTGCCTCTGCACCCAATTCCCTGAGTGGCTTATTACTGCTGACACTGCTCACAAAAGGGTGCTCTTTCTTCTTAGCTTTCAACTGCTCGATGAATTCGACATATTCCCTTTCTTGCTCAGCTTTGCTTCGTTTGGCCTCCTCGCACAGACGGTTTGTGTGTTCCTGCTCCATTTTCTCAATCAGCTGCCTCAGCTGTCCTTCCAGATTCTCCCACTCTGTGTCAAAGAACTTTTTCTTTGCATTCATCTCTTGCTCAAAACGGTGAATCATTTGTTCCAATTGCTGTTGTAGTTTGAAATTGAGTTGAGTTCGAGCCCGGTGTTCCTCAGAAATGTGCATGTCTGTAGACTGGACAGACTCAGAATTCTCTGTCAAACTATGTTGTTGTTGTTCAGTGGAAATCTGTTCTGATACTTTGTTCTCTTCTGAAGCATTTATGCACTCCTTCGTTTTCCCATCATTAGTCTGCAAGTCCATTTTAGACTTGTCTTTTGCACATGGGCTGGTCTTACCATCATCGGTTCCAGAGTCTGAGCTGATTGTCTTCACCGAGTTCTCACTCTCTGCTTTGTCACTGTCACTGTTGCATATGCCCTCATCCAATATTCTGGACAATCGTGCAGGTTTGACATTTTTCTTTCCGGAATCTACCGTTATTGCTTTTAGGGAGTGCCAGCCCATATTTATTTTCCTGATCCACTCCCGTCCCAGAAGTGGTGGACCTCCCTCAGGTAGTACATATAAGTCCATTCCTTGGTGTTCTTTGCCCTTGTGTCTCACCTTGACTTTTATCTTTCCGATGGGGTATACTCTTTGCCCCGTGTATGTTTGCAATACTATCTTTGAATCCCGTAGGGGAATATGTGTGAATAACTTTTTGTAATCTTTTTTATTCATGACCGTCAACGCCGATCCGGTGTCCAAGTCCATCTTCACGTGGACTCCTGCTATCTGCAGTGCGACCCAGATAGTTTGTCGGTCAGCTTCCTTACTCACATTGTGAATTCTCAGACTACCCAGTTCCTTGCTGTTGGAGTCTGAATCCGAATTCTGTTCATCCGAACTCTTCTCAGCCACCTTGTGTACCTTGCTGTACTTTTCCTGCGGTGACTTTTTTTTGTTGCTGGTCTTCTTTCCTGACCGGCATACTTTAGCTATGTGACCAAGCTTGCCACATTTTCTACATTCCTGGTTTCTAAACCAGCATTGGTTCTGATCGTGTGTTGTCTTCCCACAACGATAACATTTCGTTGTACCCGAAGCCATTTGATCCACGCTGAGTACCGCTGCCTTCAGCTGCATTTCCGCAGTGCCTCTCGCTGCGGCTTCGTGCGATGCTGCAATAAGGACAGCCTTATCAAGTGTAAGATCGTTCTCTTCGAGTAGTCGCTTTTGTGTTCCTTCCTTCGACAACCCGCACACGAACTTGTCTCTCAGTGCCTCTGTCAGATTTTCCCCAAACTGACAGTATTTCGCTAGTCTACGCAGTTCAACCAAGTACTCCGCGTTGCTTTCCTCTTTCGGTTGCGTTCTCGCATAAAATTTAAATCATTCCGCTAACATCAGCGGTGTGGGGTTCAAATGATCCTTCAGGACCGCAACAATATTAGCGAAAGTCTGATCCGTCGGTTTAGCTGGTGATAGAAGATGCTTCAATAGCCCGTATGTCTTCGCACCCATTGAGTTTAGTAAGGTTAGAGCTTTATCATCATTTGCTATTTTATTTGCCTTACAATATATCTCTATGCGTTCTACATACGTGGCCCAATCTTCCACATCGGGATCGAAATCATTGATGTTACCACGCTTAGGCATCTTCGCAATCCTTTTGAGAAACAACAACGAATTTTTTCTTTAACTTTTTTTTTAAATGGCGGTTTCCCGCGCTTGTCTTCTTCCCCGCCTACTTTCAAAATGGTGGTTTCCCGCGCTTGTCTTCTTCCCCGCCTACTTTCAAAATGGCGGTTTCCCGCTCTTGTCTTCTTCCCCGCCTCCGAAAATGGCGGTTTCCCGCGCTCGATCTCCCTCGCTCGGTCTCGTTCTCCCTCGCTCGAACGGTCTCGTTCTCCCTCGCTCGCTCGGTCTCCCTTGCTCTCCCGCTCGCTCGGGCTCTGTCTCTCCCTCAGCGGTTTTCAATCGTGCCTCCCAGCCCCTCTCGCAGTCCGGTCCTTTCCTCCCCCGGCTGCGGCTGAGTTCTCCGCGGTTTTTTAATTTTTTTTATTACCTCCCGCGCCTTACGATCCCGGTCGCAGTGCCTCGCGGCCTCGGTAGCTGCCCGGCCTTTTTCCCCTGTCGCGGTCGAGCTGTCTCTCGACGCTGTTGCGTCTCCCAGCCCGCTTGTGCCCGGTCTCTCACACAGGCTGCGTTCCCGCTTGTAGCCCGGTCTCTCACACAGGCTGCGTTCCCGCTTGTAGCCCGGTCTCTCACACCGGCTGCGTTCCCGCTTGTAGCCCGGTCTCTCACACCGGCTGCGTTCCCGCTTGTAGCCCGGTCTCTCACACCGGCTGCGTTCCCGCTTGTAGCCCGGTCTCTCACACCGGCTGCGTTCCCGCTTGTAGCCCGGTCTCTCACACCGGCTGCGTTCCCGCTTGTAGCCCGGTCTCTCACACCGGCTGCGTTCCCGCTTGTAGCCCGGTCTCTCACACCGGCTGCGTTCCCGCTTGTAGCCCGGTCTCTCACACCGGCTGCGTTCCCGCTTGTAGCCCGGTCTCTCACACAGGCTGCGTTCCCGCTTGTAGCCCGGTCTCTCACACCGGCTGCGTTCCCGCTTGTAGCCCGGTCTCTCACACCGGCTGCGTTCCCGCTTGTAGCCCGGTCTCTCACACCGGCTGCGTTCCCGCTTGTAGCCCGGTCTCTCACACCGGCTGCGTTCCCGCTTGTAGCCCGGTCTCTCACACAGGCTGCGTTCCCGCTTGTAGCCCGGTCTCTCACACCGGCTGCGTTCCCGCTTGTAGCCCGGTCTCTCACACCGGCTGCGTTCCCGCTTGTAGCCCGGTCTCTCACACCGGCTGCGTTCCCGCTTGTAGCCCGGTCTCTCACACCGGCTGCGTTCCCACTTGTAGCCCGGTCTCTCACACCGGCTGCGTTCCCGCTTGTAGCCCGGTCTCTCACACCGGCTGCGTTCCCGCTTGTAGCCCGGTCTCTCACACCGGCTGCGTTCCCGCTTGTAGCCCGGTCTCTCACACCGGCTGCGTTCCCGCTTGTAGCCCGGTCTCTCACACCGGCTGCGTTCCCGCTTGTAGCCCGGTCTCTCACACCGGCTGCGTTCCCGCTTGTAGCCCGGTCTCTCACACCGGCTGCGTTCCCGCTTGTAGCCCGGTCTCTCACACCGGCTGCGTTCCCGCTTGTAGCCCGGTCTCTCACACCGGCTGCGTTTGCCTGCACCGCGGCTTCCATGCCCTACGCTGCCCCAGTCTCAGCGCCTCTGGCCCCGACTTCTGTCCGGCTCCTTTCCCCGGCCGTGGTCGAGTTCTCCGCCCTTATATCCTCCGTTTTTTAAATTTTCTCCCCTACTCACAGTCAACGTGGCTGACTTGCTTCTCGTGGCTGATCGGCTCACTCACCACCGTGATAGAAGGGACGATCACTGCCTGTTGCTGATGGAAGGCTTCGTGTCAGAATTCTTCCTTCTTCCTTTGCTCTGCAGACTCGAGTCTTCTCGCAGCAGAATGACAAGGGCAGATGCCTCTTCTTGACGCCCGTTAAACTGCCTTGGATGTATCTCTGCCGCAGGGTAAGATCGAACTCGTCGCCACTGTTAAGTCTGTGTGTTATATTGTGAATTACTACACAGACCACAAGAGTAAACTGTAACAGGACTTTACTTTTCGAAGGTCAGGGCGGAACTGCCCAATAAATCATTACACAGCACTTATATACCGGTGTGGTCACCGCCGGTATTACAGTATACAGCAGCCAAGATAAAGAAGTGCAACCCTTAAAATAGTTCTCTTAAAGGTGGACGGTTACATACAATAGTTCTCTTAAAGGTGGAACGGTTACATACAGAGAGGGAGGGGAATCGTGTGGAGAGAGGGAGGGGAATCTTGTAGAGAGGGAGGGGAATCGTGTAGAGAGGGAGGGGAATCTTGTAGAGAGGGAGGGGAATCGTGTAGAGAGGGAGGGGAATCGTGTAGAGAGGGAGGGGAATCGTGTAGAGAGGGAGGGGAATCTTGTAGAGAGGGAGGGGAATCGTGTAGAGAGGGAGGGGAATCGTGTAGAGAGGAAGGGGAATCGTGTAGAGAGAGGGAGGGGAATCGTGTAGAGAGGGAGGGGAATCGTATCGAGAGAGGGAGGGGAATCAGGTAGAGAGGGAGGGGAATCGTGCAGAGAGTGGGAGGGGAATCGTGTCGAGAGGGAGGGGAATCGTGTAGAGAGAGGGAGGAGAATCGTGTAGAGAGGCAGGGGAATCGTGTAGAGAGGGAGGGGAATCGTGTAGAGAGGGAGGGGAATCGTGTAGAGAGGGAGGGGAATCGTGTAGAGAGAGGGAGGAGAATCGTGTAGAGAGGGAGGGGAATCGTGTAGAGAGGGAGGGCAATCGTGTCGAGAGGGAGGGGAATCGTGTCGAGAGGGAGGGCAATCGTGTAGAGAGAGGGAGGGGAATCGTGTAGAGAGGGAGGGCAATCGTGTAGAGAGAGGGAGGGGAATCGTGTAGAGAGGGAGGGGAATCGTGTAGAGAGAGGGAGGGGAATCGTGCAGAGAGAGGGAGGAGAATCATGTAGAGAGGGAGGGGAATCGTGTAGAGAGGGAGGGGAATCATGTAGAGAGGGAGGGGAATGGGAACCGTGTAGAGAGAGGGAGAGGAATCGTGTCGAAAGGGAGGGGAATCGTGTCGAGAGGGAGGGCAATCGTGCAGAGAGGGAGGGCAATCGTGCAGAGAGGGAGGGCAATCGTGCAGAGAGGGAGGGCAATCGTGCAGAGAGGGAGGGCAATCGTGCAGAGAGGGAGGAGAATCGTGTAGAGAGAGGGAGGGGAATCGTGTAGAGAGGGAGGGGAATCGTGTAGAGAGAGGGAGGGGAATCGTGTAGAGAGAGGGAGGGGAATCGTGTAGAGAGAGGGAGGGGAATCGTGTAGAGAGGGAGGGGAATCGTGTAGAGAGGGAGGGGAATCGTGTAGAGAGGGAGGGGAATCGTGTGGAGAGGGAGGGGAATCGCGTAGAGAGAGGGAGGGGAATCGTGTAGAGAGGGAGGGGAATCGTGTAGAGAGAGGGAGGGGAATCGTGTAGAGAGGGAGGGGAATCATGTAGAGAGGGAGGGGAATCGTGTTGAGAGGGAGGGGAATCGTGTAGAGAGGGAGGGGAATCATGTAGAGAGGGAGGGGAATCGTGTTGAGAGGGAGGGGAATCGTGTAGAGAGGGAGGGGAATCGTGTCGAGAGGGAGAGGAATCGTGTAGAGAGAGGGAGGGGAATCGTGTAGAGAGGGAGGGGAATCGTGTAGAGAGAGGGAGGGGAATCGTGTAGAGAGGGAGGGGAATCGTGTAGAGAGGGAGGGGAATCGTGTAAAGAGGGAGGGGAATCGTGTAGAGAGAGGGAGGGGAATCGTGCAGAGAGGGAGGGGAATCGTGTAGAGAGGGAGGAGAATCATGGAGAGAGGGAGGGGAATCGTGTCGAGAGGGAGGGGAATCATGTAGAGAGAGGGAGGGGAATCGTGTAGAGAGGGAGGGGAATCGTGTAGAGAGGGAGGGGAATCGTGTAGAGAGGGAGGAGAATCATGGAGAGAGGGAGGGGAATCGTATAGAGAGGGAGGGGAATCGTGTAGAGAGAGGGAGGGGAATCGTGTAGAGAGGGAGGGGAATCGTGTAGAGAGGGAGGGGAATCGTGTAAAGAGGGAGGGGAATCGTGTGGAGAGGGAGGGGAATCGTATAGAGAGGGAGGGGAATCGTGTAGAGAGGGAGGGGAATCGTATAGAGAGGGAGGGGAATCGTGTAGAGAGAGGGAGCGGAATCATGTAGAGAGGGAGGGGAATCGTGTAGAGAGGGAGGGGAATCGTGTAGAGAGGGAGGAGAATCGTGTAGAGAGAGGGAAGGGAATCAGGTAGAGAGGGAGGGGAATTGTGTAGAGAGGGAGGGGAATCGTGTAGAGAGGGAGGGGAATCGTGTAGAGAGGGAGGGGAATCGTGTAGAGAGGGAGGGGAATCATGTAGAGAGAGGGAGGGGAACCGTGTAGAGAGAGGGAGGGGAATCGTGTAGAGAGGGAGGGGAATCGTATCGAGAGAGGGAGGGGAATCGTGTAGAGAGGGAGGGCAATCGTGCAGAGAGGGAGGGGAATCGTGTAGAGAGAGGGAGGGGAATCATGTAGAGAGGGAGGAGAATCGTGTAGAAAGGGAGGGGAATCATGTAGCGAGGGAGGGGAATCGTGTAGAGAGGGAGGGGAATCGTGTAGAGAGGGAGGGGAATCGTGTAGAGAGAGGGAGGGGAATCGTGTAGAGAGAGGGAGGGGAATCATGTAGAGAGGGAGGAGAATCGTGTAGAAAGGGAGGGGAATCGTGTAGAGAGGGAGGGGAATCGTGTAGAGAGGGAGGGCAATCGTGTCGAGAGGGAGGGGAATCATGTAGAGAGGGAGGGGAATCGTGTAGAGAGGGAGGGCAATCGTGTCGAGAGGGAGGGGAATCATGTAGAGAGAGGGAGTGGAATCGTGTAGAGAGAGGGAGGGGAATCGTGTAGAGAGAGGGAGGAGAATCGTGTAGAGAGGGAGGGGAATCGTGTAGAGAGAGGGAAGGGAATCGTGTAGAGAGGGAGGGGAATCGTGCAGAGAGGGAGGGCAATCGTGTCGAGAGGGAGGAGAATCGTGTCGAGAGGAAGGGGAATCGTGTAGAGAGGAGGGGAATCGTGTAGAGTGGGAGGGGAATCGAGTAGAGAGAGGGAGGGAAATCGTGCAGAGAGGAAGGGGAATCGTGTAGAGAGAGGGAGGGGAATCGAGTAGAGGGGGAGGGGAATCGTGGAGAGGGAGGGTAATCGTGTAGAGAGGGACGGGAATCGTGGAGAGGGAGGGGAATCGAGCAGAGAGGGAGGGGTATCGTGGAGAGGGAGGGGAATCGTGGAGAGGGAGGGGAATCGTGTAGAGAGAGGGAGGAGAATCGTGTAGAGAGGGAGGGGAATCGTGTAGAGAGAGGGAGGGGAATCGTGTAGAGAGGGAGGGGAATCGTGGAGAGGGAGGGGAATCGTGTAGAGAGGGAGGGGAATCGTGTAGAGAGGGAGGAGAATCGTGTCGAGAGGGAGGGGAATCGTGTAGAGAGGGGGGGGAATCGTGTAGAGAGGGAGGAGAATCGTGCAGAGACGGGGAGGGGAATCGTGTAGAGAGGGAGTGGAATTGTGCAGAGAGGGAGGGGAATCGTGTAGAGAGAGGGAGGGGAATCGTGTAGAGAGGGAGGAGAATCGTGTCGAGAGGGAGGGGAATCGTGCAGAGAGAGGGAGAGGAATCGTGTAGAGAGGGAGGGGAATCGTATAGAGAGGGAGGGGAATCGTGTCGAGAGGGAGGGGAATCGTGTAGAGAGAGGGAGGGGAATGGTGTAGAGAGGGAGGGGAATGGTGTAGAGAGGGAGGGGAATCGTGTGGAGAGGGAGGGGAATCGTGTAGAGAGGGAGGGGAATCGTGTCGAGAGGGGGGGGAATCGTGTAGAGACGGGGAGGGGAATCGTGTGGAGAGGGAGGGGAATCGTGTAGAGAGGGAGGGGAATCGTGTAGAGAGGGAGGAGAATCGTGCAGAGACGGGGAGGGGAATCGTGTAGAGAGGGAGTGGAATTGTGCAGAGAGGGAGGGGAATCGTGTAGAGAGGGAGGGGAATCATGTAGAGAGAGGGAGTGGAATCGTGTAGAGAGAGGGAGGGGAATCGTGTAGAGAGAGGGAGGAGAATCGTGTCGAGAGGGAGGGGAATCGTGTAGAGAGGGAGGAGAATCGTATAGAGAGGGAGGGGAATCGTGTAGAGAGAGGGAAGGGAATCGTGCAGAGAGGGAGGGGAATCGTGTAGAGAGGGAGGAGAATCGTGTAGAGAGGGAGGAGAATCGTGCAGAGAGGGAGGAAAATCGTGTAGAGAGGGAGGGGAATCGTGTAGCGAGGGAGGGGAATCGTGTAGAGAGGGAGGGGAATCGTGTAGAGAGAGGGAGGGGAATCGTGTAGAGAGAGGGAGGGTAATCGTGTAGAGAGGGAGGGGAATCGTGTCGAGAGGGAGGGGAATCGTGTAGAGAGGGAGGGGAATCGTGTAGAGAGGGAGGGGAATCGTGTAGAGAGAGGGAGGGGAATCGTAGAGAGAGGGAGGGGAATCGTGTAGAGAGGGAGGGGAATCGTGTCGAGAGGGAGGGGAATCGTGTAGAGAGGGAGGGGAATCGTGTCGAGAGGGAGGGGAATCGTGTAGAGAGGGAGGGGAATCGTGTCGAGAGGGAGGGGAATCGTGTAGAGAGGGAGGGGAATCGTGTCGAGAGGGAGGGGAATCGTGTCGAGAGGGAGGGGAATCGTGTCGAGAGGGAGGGGAATCGTGTAGAGAGGGAGGGGAATCGTGTCGAGAGGGAGGGGAATCGTGTAGAGAGGGAGGGGAATCATGTCGAGAGGGAGGGGAATCGTGTCGAGAGGGAGGGGAATCGTGTAGAGAGGGAGGAGAATCGTGTAGCGAGAGGGAGGAGAATCGTGTCGACAAAAGGGAGTGGAATCCTGTTGAGGGAGGGGAATCGTGCAGAGAGAGGGAGGGGAATCGTGTAGAGAGGGAGGGGAATCGTGTAGAGAGAGGGAGGGGAATCGAGTAGAGGGGGAGGGGAATCGTGGAGAGGGAGGGTAATCGTGTAGAGAGGGACGGGAATCGTGGAGAGGGAGGGGAATCGAGCAGAGAGGGAGGGGAATCGTGGAGAGGGAGGGGAATCGGAGAGAGGGAGGAGAATCGTGTAGAGAGGGAGGGGAATCGTGTAGAGAGGGAGGGGAATCGTGTGGAGAGGGAGGGGAATCGTGTCGAGAGGGAGGGGAATGGTGTAGAGAGGGAGGGGAATTGTGTAGAGAGGGAGGGGAATCAGGTAGAGAGGGAGGGGAATCGTGCAGAGAGGGAGGGGAATCGTGGAGAGGGAGGGGAATCGTGTAGAGAGGGAGAGGAATCATGTAGAGAGGAAGGGGAATCGTGTGGAGAGGGAGGGGAATGGTGTCGAGAGGGAGGGGAATGGTGTAGAGAGGGAGGGGAATTGTGTAGAGAGAGGGAGGAGAATCGTGTAGAGAGGGGGGGGAATCGTGTAGAGAGGGAGGAGAATCGTGCAGAGACGGGGAGGGGAATCGTGTAGAGAGGGAGTGGAATTGTGTAGAGAGAGGGAGGAGAATCGTGTAGAGAGGGAGGAGAATCGTGCAGAGAGGGAGGAGAATCGTGTAGAGAGGGAGGGGAATCGTGTAGAGAGAGGGAGGAGAATCGTGTAGAGAGGGAGGAGAATCGTGCAGAGAGGGAGGAGAATCGTGTAGAGAGGGAGGGGAATCGTGTAGAGAGAGGGAGGAGAATCGTGTAGAGAGGGAGGAGAATCGTGCAGAGAGGGAGGAGAATCGTGTAGAGAGGGAGGAGAATCGTGTAGAGAGGGAGGGGAATCGTGTAGAGAGAGGGAAGGGAATCGTGTAGAGAGGGAGGGGAATCGTGTAGAGAGGGAGGAGAATCAAATCGTGTAGAGAGGGAGGGGAATCGTGTAGCGAGGGAGGGGAATCGTGTAGAGAGGGAGGAGAATCGTGTAGAGAGGGAGGAAAATCGTGTAGAGAGGGAGGGGAATCGTGTAGCGAGGGAGGGGAATCGTGTAGAGAGAGGGAGGGGAATCGTGTAGAGAGAGGGAGGGTAATCGTGTAGAGAGGGAGGGAAATCGTGTCGAGAGGGAGGGGAATCGTGTAGAGAGAGGGAGGGGAATCGTAGAGAGAGGGAGGGGAATCGTGTAGAGAGGGAGGGGAATCGTAGAGAGAGGGAGGGGAATCGTGTAGAGAGGGAGGGGAATCGTGTCGAGAGGGAGGGGAATCGTGTAGAGAGGGAGGGGAATCGTGTCGAGAGGGAGGGGAATCGTGTAGAGAGGGAGGGGAATCGTGTCGAGAGGGAGGGGAATCGTGTCGAGAGGGAGGGGAATCGTGTCGAGAGGGAGGGGAATCGTGTAGAGAGGGAGGGGAATCGTGTCGAGAGGGAGGGGAATCGTGTCGAGAGGGAGGGGAATCGTGTCGAGAGGGAGGGGAATCGTGTCGAGAGGGAGGGGAATCGTGTAGAGAGGGAGGAGAATCGTGTAGCGAGAGGGAGGAGAATCGTGTAGAGAAAGGGAGTGGAATCCTGTTGAGGGAGGGGAATCATGTAGAGAGAGGGAGGGGAATCGTGCTGAGAGGGAGGGGAATCGTGTAGAGAGGGAGGGCAATCGTGCATAGAGGGAGGTCAATCGTGTAGAGAGGGAGGGGAATCGTGTCGAGAGGGAGGGGAATCGTGTCGAGAGGGAGGGGAATCGTGTCGAGAGGGAGGGGAATCGTGTCGAGAGGGAGGGGAATCGTGTAGAGAGGGAGGGGAATCGTGCAGAGAGGGAGGGGAATCGTGTCAAGAGGGAGGGGAATCGTGTAGAGAGAGGGAGGGGAATCGTGTAGAGAGGGAGGGGAATCGTGTCAAGAGGGAGGGGAATCGTGTAGGGAGAGGGAGGGGAATCGTGTAGAGAGGGTGGGGAATCGTGTCGAGAGGGAGGGGAATCTTGTAGAGAGGGAGGGCAATCGTATAGAAAGAGGGAGGGGAATCGTGTAGAGAGGGAGGGGAATCGTGTCGAGAGGGACGGGAATCTTGTAGAGAGGGAGGGCAATCGTATAGAAAGAGGGAGGGGAATCGTGTCGAGAGCGAGGGGAATCGTGTAGAGAGGGAGGGGAATCGTGTCGAGAGGGAGGGGAATCGTGTAGAGAGGGAGGGGAATCGTGTAGAGAGGGAGGGGAATCATGTCGAGAGGGAGGGGAATCGTGTCGAGAGGGAGGGGAATCGTGCAGAGAGGGAGGAGAATCGTTTAGCGAGAGGGAGGAGAATCGGGCAGAGACGGGGAGGGGAATCGTGTGGAGAGGGAGGGGAATCGTGCAGAGAGGGAGGGGAATCGTGTAGAGAGGGAGTGGAATCATGTAGAGAGAGGGAGGGGAATCGTGTAGAGAGAGGGAGGGGAATCGTGTAGAGAGGGAGGGGAATCGTGCTGAGAGGGAGGGCAATCGTGTAGAGAGGGAGGGCAATCGTGCATAGAGGGAGGTCAATCGTGTAGAGAGGGAGGGGAATCGTGTCGAGAGGGAGGGGAATCGTGTCGAGAGGGAGGGGAATCGTGTCGAGAGGGAGGGGAATCGTGTCGAGAGAGGGAGGGGAATCGTGTAGAGAGAGGGAGGGGAATCGTGTAGAGAGAGGGAGGGGAATCGTGTAGAGAGGGAGGGGAATCGTGTAGAGAGGGAGGGGAATCGTATAGAGAGGGAGGGGAATCGTGTAGAGAGAGGGAGGAGAATCCTGCAGAGAGGGAGGGGAATCGTGTAGAGAGGAAGGGGAATCGTGTAGAGAGGGAGGGGAATCGTGTCGAGAGGGAGGGGAATCGTGTCAAGAGGGAGGGGAATCGTGTCAAGAGGGAGGAGAATCCTGTAGAGAGGGAGGGGAATCGTGTAGAGAGGAAGGGGAATCGTGTAGAGAGGGAGGGGAATCGTGTAGAGAGGGAGGGGAATCGTGTCGAGAGGGAGGGGAATCTTGTAGAGAGGGAGGGCAATCGGAAAGAGAGAGGGAGGGGAATCGTGTCGAGAGGGACGGGAATCGTGTAGAGAGAGGGAGGGGAATCGTGTTGAGAGGGAGGGGAATCGTGTAGAGAGGGAGGGGAATCGTGCAGAGAAAGGGAGGGGAATCGTGTTGAGAGGGAGGGGAATCGTGTAGAGAGGGAGGGGAATCGTGCAGAGAGGTAGGGGAATCGTGCAGAGAGGGAGGGGAATCGTGTCGAGAGGGAGGGGAATCGTGTAGAGAGAGGGAGGGGAATCGTGTAGAGAGAGGGAGGGGAATCGTGTAGAGAGAGGGAGGGGAATCGTGTAGAGAGGGAGGGGAATCGTGTAGAGAGAGGGAGGTGAATTGTGTAGAGAGGGAGGGGAATCGTATAGAGAGGGAGGGGAATCGTGTAGAGAGAGGGAGGAGAATCCTGTAGAGAGGGAGGGGAATCGTGTAGAGAGGAAGGGGAATCGTGTAGAGAGGGAGGGGAATCGTGTAGAGAGGGAGGGGAATCGTGTCAAGAGGGAGGGGAATCTTGTAGAGAGGGAGGGCAATCGTATAGAGAGAGGGAGGGGAATCGTGTAGAGAGGGAGGGGAATCTTGTAGAGAGGGAGGGCAATCGTATAGAGAGAGGGAGGGGAATCGTGTAGAGAGGGAGGGGAATCGTGTCGAGAGGGAGGGGAATCGTGTAGAGTGGGAGGGGAATCGTGTAGAGATGGAGGGGTATCGTGTAGAGAGGGAGGGCAATCGTGCAGAGAGGGAGGGCAATCGTGTAGAGAGGGAGGGCAATCGTGCAGAGAGAGAGGGGAATCGTGTAGAGAGAGGGAGGGGAATCATGTAGAGAGGGAGGAGAATCGTGTAGAAAGGGAGGGGAATCATGTAGCGAGGGAGGGGAATCGTGTAGAGAGGGAGGGGAATCGTGTAGAGAGGGAGGGGAATCGTGTAGAGAGAGGGAGGGGAATCGTGTAGAGAGAGGGAGGGGAATCATGTAGAGAGGGAGGAGAATCGTGTAGAAAGGGAGGGGAATCATGTAGCGAGGGAGGGGAATCGTGTAGAGAGGGAGGGGAATCGTGTAGAGAGAGGGAGGGGAATCGTGTAGCGAGGGAGGGGAATCGTGTAGAGAGGGAGGGGAATCGTGTAGAGAGAGGGAGGGGAATCGTGTAGCGAGGGAGGGGAATCGTGTAGAGAGGGAGGGGAATCGTGTAGAGAGAGGGAGGGGAATCGTGCAGAGAGGGAGGGGAATCGTGTAGAGAGGGAGGGGAATCGTGTAGAGAGGGAGGGGAATCGTGTAGAGAGGAAGGGGAATCGTGTAGAGAGAGGGAGGGGAATCGTGTAGAGAGGGAGGTGAATCGTGTAGAGAGGGAGGAGAATCGTGTCGAGAGGGAGGGGAATCGTGTAGAGAGGGAGGTGAATCGTGTAGAGAGGGAGGAGAATCGTGTAGAGAGGGAGGGGAATCGTGTAGAGAGGGAGGGGCATCGTGTAGAGAGAGGGAGGGGAATCGTGTAGCGAGGGAGGGGAATCGTGTAGAGAGGGAGGGGAATCGTGTAGAGAGGGAGGGGAATCGTGTAGAGAGGAAGGGGAATCGTGTAGAGAGAGGGAGGGGAATCGTGCAGAGAGAGGGAGGGGAATCGTGTAGAGAGGGAGGGGAATCGTGTCGAGAGGGAGGGCAATCGTGTAGAGAGGGAGGGCAATCGTGCAGAGAGGGAGGGCAATCGTGTAGAGAGGGAGGAGAATCGTGCAGAGAGGGAGGGGAATCGTGTAGAGAGGGAGGGGAATCGTGTAGAGAGGGAGGGGAATCATGTGGAGAGGGAGGAGAATCATGTAGAGAGGGAGGGGAATCGTGTAGCGAGGGAGGGGAATCGTGTACAGAGGGAGGGGAATCGTGTAGAGAGGGAGGGGAATCGTGTAGAGAGAGGGAAGGGAATCGTGTAGAGAGGGAGGGGAATCGTGTAGAGAGGGAGGAGAATCGTGTAGAGAGGGAGGAGAATCGTGCAGAGAGGGAGGAAAATCGTGTAGAGAGGGAGGGGAATCGTGTAGCGAGGGAGGGGAATCGTGTAGCGAGGGAGGGGAATCGTGTAGAGAGGGAGGGGAATCGTGTAGAGAGAGGGAGGGGAATCGTGTAGAGAGGGAGGGGAATCGTGTAGAGAGGGAGGGGAATCGTGTGGAGAGGGAGGGGAATCGTGTAGAGCGAGGGAGGGGAATCGTGTAGAGAGGGAGGGGAGTCGTGTAGAGAGAGGGAGGGGAATCGTAGAGAGAGGGAGGGGAATCGTGTAGAGAGGGAGGGGAATCATGTCGAGAGGGAGGGGAATCGTGTAGAGAAAGGGAGGGGAATCGTGTAGAGAGGGAGGGGAATCGTGTAGAGAGGGAGGGGAATCATGTCGAGAGGGAGGGGAATCGTGTAGAGAGGGAGGGGAATCGTGTAGAGAGGGAGGGGAATCGTGTAGAGAGGGAGGGGAATCGTGTAGAGAGGGAGGGGAATCGTGTAGAGAGGGAGGGGAATCGTGTCGAGAGGGAGGGGAATCGTGTAGAGAGGGAGGGGAATCATGTCGAGAGGGAGGGGAATCGTGTCGAGAGGGAGGGGAATCGTGTAGAGAGGGAGGGGAATCGTGTCGAGAGGGAGGGGAATCGTGTAGAGAGGGAGGGGAATCATGTCGAGAGGGAGGGGAATCGTGTCGAGAGGGAGGGGAATCGTGTAGAGAGGGAGGGGAATCATGTCGAGAGGGAGGGGAATCGTGTAGAGAAAGGGAGTGGAATCCTGTTGAGGGAGGGGAATCGTGTAGAGAGAGGGAGGGGAATCGTGTAGAGAGGGAGGGCAATCGTGCATAGAGGGAGGTCAATCGTGTAGAGAGGGAGGGGAATCGTGTAGAGAGGGAGGGGAATCGTGTCGAGAGGGAGGGGAATCGTGTCGAGAGGGAGGGGAATCGTGTCGAGAGGGAGGGGAATCGTGTAGAGAGGGAGGGGAATCGTGTAGAGAGGGAGGGGAATCGTGTCGAGAGGGAGGGGAATCGTGTTGAGAGGGAGGGGAATCGTGTAGAGAGGGAGGGGAATCGTGTAGAGAGAGGGAGTGGAATCGTGTAGAGAGGGAGGGGAATCGTGTAGAGAGAGGGAGTGGAATCGTGTAGAGAGGGAGGGGAATCGTGTCAAGAGGGAGGGGAATCGTGTAGGGAGAGGGAGGGGAATCGTGTAGAGAGAGGGAGGGGAATCGTGTAGAGAGGGAGGGGAATCGTGTCAAGAGGGAGGGGAATCGTGTCGAGAGGGAGGGGAATCGTGTAGAGAGGGAGGGGAATCGTGTAGAGAGGGAGGGGAATCGTGTAGAGAGAGGGAGGGGAATCGTGTCGAGAGGGAGGGGAATCGTGTAGAGAGGGAGGGGAATCGTGTAGAGAGAGGGAGGGGAATCGTGTAGAGAGAGGGAGGGGAATCGTGTCGAGAGGGAGGGGAATCGTGTCGAGAGGGAGGGGAATCGTGTAGAGAGGGAGGAGAATCGTGCAGAGAGGGAGGGGAATCGTGTAGAGAGGGAGGGGAATCGTGTAGAGAGGGAGGGGAATCGTGTAGAGAGGGAGGGGAATCATGTCGAGAGGGAGGGGAATCGTGTCGAGAGGGAGGGGAATCGTGTCGAGAGGGAGGGGAATCATGTCGAGAGGGAGGGGAATCGTGTCGAGAGGGAGGGGAATCGTGTCGAGAGGGAGGGGAATCGTGTAGGGAGGGAGGGGAATCGTGTAGAGAGGGAGGGGAATCGTGTAGAGAGAGGGAGGGGAATCGTGTCGAGAGGGACGGGAATCGTGTAGAGAGGGAGGGGAATCGTGTAGACAGGGAGGGGAATCGTGTAGAGAGAGGGAGGGGAATCGTGTAGAGAGAGGGAGGGGAATCGTGTCGAGAGGGAGGGGAATCGTGTCGAGAGGGAGGGGAATCGTGTAGAGAGGGAGGGGAATCATGTAGAGAGGGAGGAGAATCGTGTAGAAAGGGAGGGGAATCATGTAGCGAGGGAGGGGAATCGTGTAGAGAGGGAGGGGAATCGTGTAGAGAGAGGGAGGGGAATCGTGTAGCGAGGGAGGGGAATCGTGTAGAGAGGGAGGGGAATCGTGTAGAGAGGGAGGGGAATCGTGTAGAGAGAGGGAAGGGAATCGTGTAGAGAGGGAGGGGAATCGTGTAGAGAGGGAGGAGAATCGTGCAGAGAGGGAGGGGAATCGTGTAGAGAGGGAGGGGAATCGTGTCGAGAGGGAGGGGAATCGTGTCGAGAGGGAGGGGAATCGTGTCGAGAGGGAGGGGAATCGTGTAGAGAGGGAGGGGAATCATGTCGAGAGGGAGGGGAATCGTGTCGAGAGGGAGGGGAATCGTGTCGAGAGGGAGGGGAATCGTGTAGAGAGGGAGGGGAATCGTGTCGAGAGGGAGGGGAATCGTGTAGAGAGGGAGGGGAATTGTGTAGAGAGAGGGAGGGGAATCGTGTAGAGAGGGAGGGGAATCGTGCTGAGAGGGAGGGCAATCGTGTAGAGAGGGAGGGCAATCGTGCATAGAGGGAGGTCAATCGTGTAGAGAGGGAGGGGAATCGTGTAGAGAGGGAGGGGAATCGTGTCGAGAGGGAGGGGAATCATGTAGAGAGGGAGGGGAATCGTGTAGAGAGGGAGGGGAATCGTGTAGAGAGGGAGGGGAATCGTGTAGAGAGGGAGGGGAATCGTGTCGAGAGGGAGGGGAATCGTGTCGAGAGGGAGGGGAATCGTGTAGAGAGGGAGGAGAATCGTGTAGCGAGAGGGAGGAGAATCGTGTAGAGAGGGAGGGCAATCGTGCATAGAGGGAGGTCAATCGTGTAGAGAGGGAGGGGAATCGTGTCGAGAGGGAGGGGAATCGTGTCGAGAGGGAGGGGAATCGTGTCGAGAGGGAGGGGAATCGTGTCGAGAGGGAGGGGAATCGTGTAGAGAGGGAGGGGAATCGTGTAGAGAGGGAGGGGAATCGTGCAGAGAGGGAGGGGAATCGTGTCAAGAGGGAGGGGAATCGTGTAGAGAGAGGGAGGGGAATCGTGTAGAGAGGGAGGGGAATCATGTCAAGAGGGAGGGGAATCGTGTAGGGAGAGGGAGGGGAATCGTGTAGAGAGGGTGGGGAATCGTGTCGAGAGGGAGGGGAATCTTGTAGAGAGGGAGGGCAATCGTATAGAAAGAGGGAGGGGAATCGTGTAGAGAGGGAGGGGAATCGTGTCGAGAGGGACGGGAATCTTGTAGAGAGGGAGGGGAATCGTGCAGAGAGAGGGAGGGGAATCGTGCAGAGAGAGGGAGGGGAATCGTGTAGAGAGAGAGAGGGGAATCGTGTAGAGAGAGGGAGGGGAATCGTGTAGAGAGGGAGGGGAATCGTGTAGAGAGGGAGGGGAATCGTATAGAGAGGGAGGGGAATCGTGTAGAGAGAGGGAGGAGAATCGTGTAGAGAGGAAGGGGAATCGTGTAGAGAGGGAGGGGAATCGTGTCGAGAGGGAGGGGAATCGTGTCAAGAGGGAGGGGAATCGTGTCAAGAGGGAGGAGAATCCTGTAGAGAGGGAGGGGAATCGTGTAGAGAGGAAGGGGAATCGTGTAGAGAGGGAGGGGAATCGTGTAGAGAGGGAGGGGAATCGTGTCGAGAGGGAGGGGAATCTTGTAGAGAGGGAGGGCAATCGGAAAGAGAGAGGGAGGGGAATCGTGTCGAGAGGGACGGGAATCGTGTAGAGAGGGAGGGGAATCGTGTAGAGAGGGAGGGGAATCGTGTCGAGAGGGAGGGGAATCGTGTAGAGAGGGAGGGGAATCGTGTAGAGAGAGGGAGGGGAATCGTGCAGAGAGAGGGAGGGGAATCGTGTAGAGAGGGAGGGGAATCGTGTCGAGAGGGAGGGCAATCGTGTAGAGAGGGAGGGCAATCGTGCAGAGAGGGAGGGCAATCGTGTAGAGAGGGAGGAGAATCGTGCAGAGAGGGAGGGGAATCGTGTAGAGAGGGAGGGGAATCGTGTAGAGAGGGAGGGGAATCATGTAGCGAGGGAGGGGAATCGTGTAGAGAGGGAGGGGAATCGTGTAGAGAGAGGGAGGGGAATCGTGTAGCGAGGGAGGGGAATCGTGTACAGAGGGAGGGGAATCGTGTAGAGAGGGAGGGGAATCGTGTAGAGAGAGGGAAGGGAATCGTGTAGAGAGGGAGGGGAATCGTGTAGAGAGGGAGGAGAATCGTGTAGAGAGGGAGGAGAATCGTGCAGAGAGGGAGGAAAATCGTGTAGAGAGGGAGGGGAATCGTGTAGCGAGGGAGGGGAATCGTGTAGCGAGGGAGGGGAATCGTGTAGAGAGGGAGGGGAATCGTGTAGAGAGAGGGAGGGGAATCGTGTAGAGAGAGGGAGGGTAATCGTGTAGAGAGGGAGGGGAATCGTGTCGAGAGGGAGGGGAATCGTGTAGAGAGGGAGGGGAATCGTGTAGAGAGGGAGGGGAATCGTGTGGAGAGGGAGGGGAATCGTGTAGAGCGAGGGAGGGGAATCGTGTAGAGAGGGAGGGGAGTCGTGTAGAGAGAGGGAGGGGAATCGTAGAGAGAGGGAGGGGAATCGTGCAGAGAGGGAGGGGAATCGTGTCGAGAGGGAGGGGAATCGTGTAGAGAGGGAGGGGAATCGTGTCGGGAGGGAGGGGAATCGTGTAGAGAGGGAGGGGAATCGTGTCGAGAGGGAGGGGAATCGTGTAGAGAGGGAGGGGAATCATGTCGAGAGGGAGGGGAATCGTGTAGAGAGGGAGGAGAATCGTGTAGAGAGGGAGGAGAATCGTGCAGAGAGGGAGGAAAATCGTGTGGAGAGGGAGGGGAATCGTGTAGCGAGGGAGGGGAATCGTGTAGCGAGGGAGGGGAATCGTGTAGAGAGGGAGGGGAATCGTGTAGAGAGAGGGAGGGGAATCGTGTAGAGAGAGGGAGGGTAATCGTGTAGAGAGGGAGGGGAATCGTGTCGAGAGGGAGGGGAATCGTGTAGAGAGGGAGGGGAATCGTGTAGAGAGGGAGGGGAATCGTGTGGAGAGGGAGGGGAATCGTGTAGAGCGAGGGAGGGGAATCGTGTAGAGAGGGAGGGGAGTCGTGTAGAGAGAGGGAGGGGAATCGTAGAGAGAGGGAGGGGAATCGTGCAGAGAGGGAGGGGAATCGTGTCGAGAGGGAGGGGAATCGTGTAGAGAGGGAGGGGAATCGTGTCGAGAGGGAGGGGAATCGTGTAGAGAGGGAGGGGAATCGTGTCGAGAGGGAGGGGAATCGTGTGGAGAGGGAGGGGAATCATGTCGAGAGGGAGGGGAATCGTGTCGAGAGGGAGGGGAATCGTGTAGAGAGGGAGGGGAATCATGTCGAGAGGGAGGGGAATCGTGTAGCGAGAGGGAGGAGAATCGTGTAGAGAGGGAGGGCAATCGTGCATAGAGGGAGGTCAATCGTGTAGAGAGGGAGGGGAATCGTGTAGAGAGGGAGGGGAATCGTGTCGAGAGGGAGGGGAATCGTGTCAATAGGGAGGGGAATCGTGTAGGGAGAGGGAGGGGAATCGTGTAGAGAGGGAGGGCAATCGTGCATAGAGGGAGGTCAATCGTGTAGAGAGGGAGGGGAATCGTGTAGAGAGGGAGGGGAATCGTGTCGAGAGGGAGGGGAATCGTGTCGAGAGGGAGGGGAATCGTGTCGAGAGGGAGGGGAATCGTGTCGAGAGGGAGGGGAATCGTGTAGAGAGGGAGGGGAATCGTGTAGAGAGAGGGAGTGGAATCGTGTAGAGAGGGAGGGGAATCGTGTCAAGAGGGAGGGGAATCGTGTAGGGAGAGGGAGGGGAATCGTGTAGAGAGAGGGAGGGGAATCGTGTAGAGAGGGAGGGGAATCGTGTCAAGAGGGAGGGGAATCGTGTAGGGAGAGGGAGGGGAATCGTGTAGAGAGGGTGGGGAATCGTGTCGAGAGGGAGGGGAATCTTGTAGAGAGGGAGGGCAATCGTATAGAAAGAGGGAGGGGAATCGTGTAGAGATGGTGGGGAATCGTGTCGAGAGGGAGGGGAATCGTGTAGAGAGAGGGAGGGGAATCGTGTTGAGAGGGAGGGGAATCGTGTAGACAGGGAGGGGAATCGTGCAGAGAGGTAGGGGAATCGTGTAGAGAGGGAGGGGAATCGTGTCGAGAGGGAGGGGAATCGTGTAGAGAGAGGGAGGGGAATCGTGTAGAGAGAGGGAGGGGAATCGTGTAGAGAGAGGGAGGGCAATCGTGCAGAGAGGGAGGGCAATCGTGTAGAGAGGGAGGGCAATCGTGCAGAGAGAGAGGGCAATCGTGTAGAGAGGGAGGAGAATCGTGCAGAGGGAGGGGAATTGTGTAGAGAGGGAGGGGAATCGTGTCGAGAGGGAGGGGAATCGTGTCGAGAGGGAGGGGAATCGTGTAGAGTGGGAGGGGAATCGTGCAGAGATGGAGGGGTATCGTGTAGAGAGTGAGGGCAATCGTGCAGAGAGGGAGGGCAATCGTGCAGAGAGGGAGGGCAATCGTGCAGAGAGAGAGGGCAATCGTGTAGAGAGGGAGGGGAATCGTGTAGAGAGAGGGAGGGGAATCATGTAGAGAGGGAGGAGAATCGTGTAGAAAGGGAGGGGAATCATGTAGCGAGGGAGGGGAATCGTGTAGAGAGGGAGGGGAATCGTGTAGAGAGAGGGAGGGGAATCGTGTAGCGAGGGAGGGGAATCGTGTAGAGAGGGAGGGGAATCGTGTAGAGAGAGGGAGGGGAATCGTGCAGCGAGGGAGGGGAATCGTGTAGAGAGGGAGGGGAATCGTGTAGAGAGAGGGAAGGGAATCGTGTAGAGAGGGAGGAGAATCGTGTTGAGAGGGAGGAGAATCGTGTAGAGAGGGAGGGGAATCGTGTAGAGAGAGGGAAGGGAATCGTGTCGAGAGGGAGGAGAATCGTGTAGAGAGGGAGGAGAATCGTGTAGAGAGGGAGGAAAATCGTGTAGAGAGGGAGGGGAATCGTGTAGAGAGGGAGGGGAATCGTGTAGAGAGGGAGGGGCATCGTGTAGAGAGAGGGAGGGGAATCGTGTAGAGAGGGAGGGGAATCGTGTAGAGAGGGAGGGGAATCGTGTAGAGAGAGGGAGGGGAATCGTGTAGAGAGAGGGAGGAGAATCGTGCAGAGACGGGGAGGGGAATCGTGTCGAGAGGGAGGGGAATCGTGCAGAGAGGGAGGAGAATCGTTTAGCGAGAGGGAGGAGAATCGTGCAGAGACGGGGAGGGGAATCGTGTGGAGAGGGAGTGGAATCATGTAGAGAGAGGGAGGGGAATCGTGTAGAGAGAGGGAGGGGAATCGTGTAGAGAGGGAGGGGAATCGTGCTGAGAGGGAGGGCAATCGTGCAGAGAGGGAGGGCAATCGTGCATAGAGGGAGGTCAATCGTGTAGAGAGGGAGGGGAATCGTGTAGAGAGGGAGGGGAATCGTGTAGAGAGGGAGGGGAATCGTGTCGAGAGGGAGGGGAATCGTGTCGAGAGGGAGGGGAATCGTGTCGAGAGGGAGGGGAATCGTGTCGAGAGGGAGGGGAATCGTGTAGAGAGGGAGGGGAATCGTGCAGAGAGAGGGAGGGGAATCGTGTAGGGAGAGGGAGGGGAATCGTGTCGAGATGGTGGGGAATCGTGTCGAGAGGGAGGGGAATCTTGTAGAGAGGGAGGGCAATCGTATAGAGAGAGGGAGGGGAATCGTGTAGAGATGGTGGGGAATCGTGTCGAGAGGGAGGGGAATCGTGTAGAGAGAGGGAGGGGAATCGTGTTGAGAGGGAGGGGAATCGTGTAGAGAGGGAGGGGAATCGTGTAGAGAGCTAGGGGAATCGTGTTGAGAGGGAGGGGAATCGTGTCGAGAGGGAGGTGAATCGTGTAGAGAGAGGGAGGGGAATCGTGCAGAGAGAGGGAGGGGAATCGTGTAGAGAGGGAGGGGAATCGTGTAGAGAGAGGGAGGTGAATTGTGTAGAGAGGGAGGGGAATCGTATAGAGAGGGAGGGGAATCGTGTAGAGAGAGGGAGGAGAATCCTGTAGAGAGGGAGGGGAATCGTGTAGAGAGGAAGGGGAATCGTGTAGAGAGGGAGGGGAATCGTGTAGAGAGGGAGGGGAATCGTGTCAAGAGGGAGGGGAATCGTGTTGAGAGAGGGAGGGGAATCGTGTAGACATGGTGGGGAATCGTGTCGAGAGGGAGGGGAATCTTGTAGAGAGGGAGGGCAATCGTATAGAGAGAGGGAGGGGAATCGTGTCGAGAGGGAGGGGAATCGTGTCGAGAGGGAGGGGAATCGTGTAGAGTGGGAGGGGAATCGTGTAGAGATGGAGGGGTATCGTGCAGAGAGGGAGGGCAATCGTGCAGAGAGGGAGGGCAATCGTGTAGAGAGGGTGGGCAATCGTGTAGAGAGGGAGGGGAATCGTGTAGAGAGGGAGGGGAATCGTGTAGAGAGGTAGGGGAATCGTGTAGAGAGGGAGGGGAATCATGTCGAAAGGGAGGGGAATCGTGTAGAGAGAGGGAGGGGAATCGTGTAGGGAGAGGGAGGGGAATCGTGTAGAGATGGTGGGGAATCGTGTCGAGAGGGAGGGGAATCGTGTAGAGAGAGGGAGGGGAATCGTGTTGAGAGGGAGGGGAATCGTGCAGAGAGGGAGGGGAATCGTGTCGAGAGGTAGGGGAATCGTGTCGAGAGGGAGGGGAATCGTGTCGAGAGGGAGGGGAATCGTGTAGAGGGAGGGGAATCGTGTAGAGAGAGGGAGGGGAATCGTGTAGAGAGAGGGAGGGGAATCGTGTAGAGAGGGAGGGGAATCGTGTAGAGAGAGGGAGGTGAATTGTGTAGAGAGGGAGGGGAATCGTATAGAGAGGGAGGGGAATCGTGTCGAGAGAGGGAGGAGAATCCTGTAGAGAGGGAGGGGAATCGTGTAGAGAGGAAGGGGAATCGTGTAGAGAGGGAGGGGAATCGTGTAGAGAGGGAGGGGAATCGTGTCAAGAGGGAGGGGAATCGTGTAGAGAGGGAGGGGAATCGTGTAGACATGGTGGGGAATCGTGTCGAGAGGGAGGGGAATCTTGTAGAGAGGGAGGGCAATCGTATAGAGAGAGGGAGGGGAATCGTGTAGAGAGGAAGGGGAATCGTGTCGAGAGGGAGGGGAATCGTGTCGAGAGGGAGGGGAATCGTGTAGAGAGGGAGGGGAATCGTGTCGAGAGGGAGGGCAATCGTGTAGAGAGGGAGGGCAATCGTGCAGAGAGAGGGAGGAGAATCGTGCAGAGAGGGAGGGGAATCGTGTAGAGAGGGAGGGGAATCGTGTAGAAAGGGAGGGGAATCATGTGGAGAGGGAGGAGAATCGTGTAGAAAGGGAGGGGAATCGTGTAGAGAGAGGGAGGGGAATCGTGTAGCGAGGGAGGGGAATCGTGTACAGAGGGAGGGGAATCGTGTAGAGAGGGAGGGGAATCGTGTAGAGAGAGGGAAGGGAATCGTGTAGAGAGGGAGGGGAATCGTGTAGAGAGGGAGGAGAATCGTGTAGAGAGGGAGGAGAATCGTGCAGAGTGGGAGGAAAATTGTGTAGAGAGGGAGGGGAATCGTGTAGCGAGGGAGGGGAATCGTGTAGAGAGGGAGGGGAATCGTGTAGAGAGGGAGGGGAATCGTGTAGAGCGAGGGAGGGGAATCGTGTAGAGAGGGAGGGGAATCGTGTAGAGAGAGGGAGGGGAATCGTAGAGAGAGGGAGGGGAATCGTGTCGAGAGGGAGGGGAATCGTGTAGAGAGGGTGGGGAATCGTGTCGAGAGGGAGGGGAATCGTGTCGAGAGGGAGGGGAATCGTGTCGAGAGGGAGGGGAATCGTGTCGAGAGGGAGGGGAATCGTGTCGAGAGGGAGGGGAATCGTGTCGAGAGGGAGGGGAATCGTGTCGAGAGGGAGGGGAATCGTGTCGAGAGGGAGGGGAATCGTGTAGAGAGGGAGGGGAATCCTGTCGAGAGGGAGGGGAATCGTGTCGAGAGGGAGGGGAATCGTGTAGAGAGGGAGGAGAATCGTGTAGAGAAAGGGAGTGGAATCCTGTTGAGGGAGGGGAATCGTGTAGAGAGAGGGAGGGGAATCGTGTAGAGAGGGAGGGGAATCGTGTAGAGAGGGAGGGCAATCGTGCATAGAGGGAGGTCAATCGTGTAGAGAGGGAGGGGAATCGTGTAGAGAGGGAGGGGAATCGTGTAGAGAGGGAGGGGAATCGTGTCGAGAGGGAGGGGAATCGTGTCGAGAGGGAGGGGAATCGTGTAGAGAGGGAGGGGAATCGTGTAGAGAGGGAGGGGAATCGTGTCGAGAGGGAGGGGAATCGTGTCGAGAGAGGGAGGGGAATCGTGTAGAGAGAGGGAGGGGAATCGTGTAGAGAGAGGGAGGGGAATCGTGTAGAGAGGGAGGGGAATCGTGTAGAGAGAGGGAGGTGAATTGTGTAGAGAGGGAGGGGAATCGTATAGAGAGGGAGGGGAATCGTGTAGAGAGAGGGAGGAGAATCCTGTAGAGAGGGAGGGGAATCGTGTAGAGAGGAAGGGGAATCGTGTGGAGAGGGAGGGGAATCGTGCAGAGAGGGAGGGGAATCGTGTAGAGAGGGAGGGGAATCGTGTCAAGAGGGAGGGGAATCGTGTAGAGAGAGGGAGGGGAATCGTGTAGGGAGAGGGAGGGGAATCGTGTAGACATGGTGGGGAATCGTGTCGAGAGGGAGGGGAATCTTGTAGAGAGGGAGGGGAATGTTGTAGAGAGGGAGGGCAATCGTATAGAGGGAGGGGAATCGTGTAGAGATGGTGGGGAATCGTGTCGAGAGGGAGGGGAATCTTGTAGAGAGGGAGGGCAATCGTATAGAGAGAGGGAGGGGAATCGTGTAGAGAGAGGGAGGGGAATCATGTAGAGAGAGGGAGGAGAATCGTGTAGAAAGGGAGGGGAATCATGTAGCGAGG
The DNA here is from genome assembly GCF_052327205.1 of Somniosus microcephalus. Lineage (NCBI taxonomy): Eukaryota > Metazoa > Chordata > Chondrichthyes > Squaliformes > Somniosidae > Somniosus > Somniosus microcephalus. The sequence continues at coordinate 8,720 of NW_028226259.1, read as the reverse complement.
GAGGGGAATCGTGTAGAGAGGGAGGGGAATCGTGTAGAGAGAGGGAGGGGAATCGTGTAGCGAGGGAGGGGAATCGTGTAGAGAGGGAGGGGAATCGTGTAGAGAGAGGGAGGGGAATCGTGTGGCGAGGGAGGGGAATCGTGTAGAGAGGGAGGGGAATCGTGCAGAGAGAGGGAGGGGAATCGTGTAGAGAGGGAGGAGAATCGTGTAGAGAGAGGGAAGGGAATCGTGTAGCGAGGGAGGAGAATCGTGTTGAGAGGGAGGAGAATCGTGTAGAGAGGGAGGGGAATCGTGTAGAGAGAGGGAAGGGAATCGTGTCGAGAGGGAGGAGAATCGTGTAGAGAGGGAGGAGAATCGTGTAGAGAGGGAGGAAAATCGTGTAGAGAGGGAGGGGAATCGTGTAGAGAGGGAGGGGAATCGTGTAGAGAGGGAGGGGCATCGTGTAGAGAGAGGGAGGGGAATCGTGTAGAGAGGGAGGGGAATCGTGTAGAGAGGGAGGGGAATCGTGTAGAGAGAGGGAGGGGAATCGTGTAGAGAGAGGGAGGAGAATCGTGCAGAGACGGGGAGGGGAGTCGTGTCGAGAGGGAGGGGAATCGTGCAGAGAGGGAGGAGAATCGTTTAGCGAGAGGGAGGAGAATCGTGCAGAGACGGGGAGGGGAATCGTGTGGAGAGGGAGTGGAATCATGTAGAGAGAGGGAGGGGAATCGTGTAGAGAGAGGGAGGGGAATCGTGTAGAGAGGGAGGGGAATCGTGCTGAGAGGGAGGGCAATCGTGCAGAGAGGGAGGGCAATCGTGCATAGAGGGAGGTCAATCGTGTAGAGAGGGAGGGGAATCGTGTAGAGAGGGAGGGGAATCGTGTAGAGAGGGAGGGGAATCGTGTCGAGAGGGAGGGGAATCGTGTCGAGAGGGAGGGGAATCGTGTCGAGAGGGAGGGGAATCGTGTAGAGAGGGAGGGGAATCGTGCAGAGAGAGGGAGGGGAATCGTGTAGGGAGAGGGAGGGGAATCGTGTCGAGATGGTGGGGAATCGTGTCGAGAGGGAGGGGAATCGTGTAGAGAGAGGGAGGGGAATCGTGTTGAGAGGGAGGGGAATCGTGTAGAGAGGGAGGGGAATCGTGTAGAGAGCTAGGGGAATCGTGTTGAGAGGGAGGGGAATCGTGTCGAGAGGGAGGTGAATCGTGTAGAGAGAGGGAGGGGAATCGTGCAGAGGGAGGGGAATCGTGCAGAGAGAGGGAGGGGAATCGTGTAGAGAGGGAGGGGAATCGTGTAGAGAGAGGGAGGTGAATTGTGTAGAGAGGGAGGGGAATCGTATAGAGAGGGAGGGGAATCGTGTAGAGAGAGGGAGGAGAATCCTGTAGAGAGGGAGGGGAATCGTGTAGAGAGGAAGGGGAATCGTGTAGAGAGGGAGGGGAATCGTGTAGAGAGGGAGGGGAATCGTGTCAAGAGGGAGGGGAATCGTGTTGAGAGAGGGAGGGGAATCGTGTAGACATGGTGGGGAATCGTGTCGAGAGGGAGGGGAATCTTGTAGAGAGGGAGGGCAATCGTATAGAGAGAGGGAGGGGAATCGTGTCGAGAGGGAGGGGAATCGTGTCGAGAGGGAGGGGAATCGTGTAGAGTGGGAGGGGAATCGTGTAGAGATGGAGGGGTATCGTGCAGAGAGGGAGGGCAATCGTGCAGAGAGGGAGGGCAATCGTGTAGAGAGGGAGGGCAATCGTGCAGAGAGAGAGGGGAATCGTGTAGAGAGAGGGAGGGGAATCATGTAGAGAGGGAGGAGAATCGTGTAGCGAGGGAGGGGAATCGTGTAGAGAGAGGGAGGGGAATCGTGTAGCGAGGGAGGGGAATCGTGTAGAGAGGGAGGGGAATCGTGTAGAGAGGGAGGGCAATCGTGCAGAGAGGGAGGGCAATCGTGTAGAGAGGGAGGGCAATCGTGTAGAGAGGGAGGAGAATCGTGCAGAGAGGGAGGGGAATCGTGTAGAGAGGGAGGGGAATCGTGTAGAAAGGGAGGGGAATCGTGTAGAGAGAGGGAGGGGAATCGTGTAGCGAGGGAGGGGAATCGTGTACAGAGGGAGGGGAATCGTGTAGAGAGGGAGGGGAATCGTGTAGAGAGAGGGAAGGGAATCGTGTAGAGAGGGAGGGGAATCGTGTAGAGAGGGAGGAGAATCGTGTAGAGAGGGAGGAGAATCGTGCAGAGAGGGAGGAAAATTGTGTAGAGAGGGAGGGGAATCGTGTAGCGAGGGAGGGGAATCGTGTAGAGAGGGAGGGGAATCGTGTAGAGAGGGAGGGGAATCGTGTAGAGCGAGGGAGGGGAATCGTGTAGAGAGGGAGGGGAATCGTGTAGAGAGAGGGAGGGGAATCGTAGAGAGAGGGAGGGGAATCGTGTCGAGAGGGAGGGGAATCGTGTAGAGAGGGTGGGGAATCGTGTCGAGAGGGAGGGGAATCGTGTAGAGAGGGAGGGGAATCGTGTCGAGAGGGAGGGGAATCGTGTCGAGAGGGAGGGGAATCGTGTCGAGAGGGAGGGGAATCGTGTCGAGAGAGGGAGGGGAATCGTGTAGAGAGAGGGAGGGGAATCGTGTAGAGAGGGAGGGGAATCGTGTCGAGAGGGAGGGGAATCGTGTCGAGAGAGGGAGGGGAATCGTGTAGAGAGAGGGAGGGGAATCGTGTAGAGAGGGAGGGGAATCGTGTAGAGAGGGAGGGCAATCGTGCATAGAGGGAGGTCAATCGTGTAGAGAGGGAGGGGAATCGTGTAGAGAGGGAGGGGAATCGTGTAGAGAGGGAGGGGAATCGTGTCGAGAGGGAGGGGAATCGTGTCGAGAGGGAGGGGAATCGTGTAGAGAGGGAGGGGAATCGTGTCGAGAGAGGGAGGGGAATCGTGTAGAGAGAGGGAGGGGAATCGTGTAGAGAGGGACGGGAATCGTGTCGAGAGGGAGGGGAATCGTGTCGAGAGAGGGAGGGGAATCGTGTCGAGAGGGAGGGGAATCGTGTCGAGAGAGGGAGGGGAATCGTGTAGAGAGAGGGAGGGGAATCGTGTAGAGAGAGGGAGGGGAATCGTGTAGAGAGGGAGGGGAATCGTGTAGCGAGGGAGGGGAATCGTGTAGAGAGGGAGGGGAATCGTGTAGAGAGGGAGGGGAATCGTGTAGAGCGAGGGAGGGGAATCGTGTAGAGAGGGAGGGGAATCGTGTAGAGAGAGGGAGGGGAATCGTAGAGAGAGGGAGGGGAATCGTGTCGAGAGGGAGGGGAATCGTGTAGAGAGGGTGGGGAATCGTGTCGAGAGGGAGGGGAATCGTGTAGAGAGGGAGGGGAATCGTGTCGAGAGGGAGGGGAATCGTGTCGAGAGGGAGGGGAATCGTGTCGAGAGGGAGGGGAATCGTGTCGAGAGGGAGGGGAATCGTGTAGAGAGGGAGGGGAATCGTGTCGAGAGGGAGGGGAATCGTGTCGAGAGGGAGGGGAATCGTGTCGAGAGGGAGGGGAATCGTGTAGAGAGGGAGGGGAATCCTGTCGAGAGGGAGGGGAATCGTGTCGAGAGGGAGGGGAATCGTGTAGTGAGGGAGGAGAATCGTGTAGAGAAAGGGAGTGGAATCCTGTTGAGGGAGGGGAATCGTGTAGAGAGAGGGAGGGGAATCGTGTAGAGAGGGAGGGGAATCGTGTAGAGAGGGAGGGCAATCGTGCATAGAGGGAGGTCAATCGTGTAGAGAGGGAGGGGAATCGTGTAGAGAGGGAGGGGAATCGTGTAGAGAGGGAGGGGAATCGTGTCGAGAGGGAGGGGAATCGTGTCGAGAGGGAGGGGAATCGTGTAGAGAGGGAGGGGAATCGTGTAGAGAGGGAGGGGAATCGTGTCGAGAGGGAGGGGAATCGTGTCGAGAGAGGGAGGGGAATCGTGTAGAGAGAGGGAGGGGAATCGTGTAGAGAGAGGGAGGGGAATCGTGTAGAGAGAGGGAGGAGAATGCTGTAGAGAGGGAGGGGAATCGTGTAGAGAGGAAGGGGAATCGTGTAGAGAGGGAGGGGAATCGTGTCGAGAGGGAGGGGAATCGTGTCGAGAGAGGGAGGGGAATCGTGTAGAGAGAGGGAGGGGAATCGTGTAGAGAGAGGGAGGGGAATCGTGTAGAGAGGGAGGGGAATCGTGTAGAGAGAGGGAGGTGAATTGTGTAGAGAGGGAGGGGAATCGTATAGAGAGGGAGGGGAATCGTGTAGAGAGAGGGAGGAGAATCCTGTAGAGAGGGAGGGGAATCGTGTAGAGAGGAAGGGGAATCGTGTGGAGAGGGAGGGGAATCGTGCAGAGAGGGAGGGGAATCGTGTAGAGAGGGAGGGGAATCGTGTCAAGAGGGAGGGGAATCGTGTAGAGAGAGGGAGGGGAATCGTGTAGGGAGAGGGAGGGGAATCGTGTAGACATGGTGGGGAATCGTGTCGAGAGGGAGGGGAATCTTGTAGAGAGGGAGGGGAATGTTGTAGAGAGGGAGGGCAATCGTATAGAGGGAGGGGAATCGTGTAGAGATGGTGGGGAATCGTGTCGAGAGGGAGGGGAATCTTGTAGAGAGGGAGGGCAATCGTATAGAGAGAGGGAGGGGAATCGTGTAGAGAGAGGGAGGGGAATCATGTAGAGAGAGGGAGGAGAATCGTGTAGAAAGGGAGGGGAATCATGTAGCGAGGGAGGGGAATCGTGTAGAGAGGGAGGGGAATCGTGTAGAGAGAGGGAGGGGAATCGTGTAGCGAGGGAGGGGAATCGTGTAGAGAGGGAGGGGAATCGTGTAGAGAGAGGGAGGGGAATCGTGTGGCGAGGGAGGGGAATCGTGTAGAGAGGGAGGGGAATCGTGCAGAGAGAGGGAGGGGAATCGTGTAGAGAGGGAGGAGAATCGTGTAGAGAGAGGGAAGGGAATCGTGTAGCGAGGGAGGAGAATCGTGTTGAGAGGGAGGAGAATCGTGTAGAGAGGGAGGGGAATCGTGTAGAGAGAGGGAAGGGAATCGTGTCGAGAGGGAGGAGAATCGTGTAGAGAGGGAGGAGAATCGTGTAGAGAGGGAGGAAAATCGTGTAGAGAGGGAGGGGAATCGTGTAGAGAGGGAGGGGAATCGTGTAGAGAGGGAGGGGCATCGTGTAGAGAGAGGGAGGGGAATCGTGTAGAGAGGGAGGGGAATCGTGTAGAGAGGGAGGGGAATCGTGTAGAGAGAGGGAGGGGAATCGTGTAGAGAGAGGGAGGAGAATCGTGCAGAGACGGGGAGGGGAGTCGTGTCGAGAGGGAGGGGAATCGTGCAGAGAGGGAGGAGAATCGTTTAGCGAGAGGGAGGAGAATCGTGCAGAGACGGGGAGGGGAATCGTGTGGAGAGGGAGTGGAATCATGTAGAGAGAGGGAGGGGAATCGTGTAGAGAGAGGGAGGGGAATCGTGTAGAGAGGGAGGGGAATCGTGCTGAGAGGGAGGGCAATCGTGCAGAGAGGGAGGGCAATCGTGCATAGAGGGAGGTCAATCGTGTAGAGAGGGAGGGGAATCGTGTAGAGAGGGAGGGGAATCGTGTCGAGAGGGAGGGGAATCGTGTCGAGAGGGAGGGGAATCGTGTCGAGAGGGAGGGGAATCGTGTCGAGAGGGAGGGGAATCGTGTAGAGAGGGAGGGGAATCGTGTAGAGAGGGAGGGGAATCGTGCAGAGAGAGGGAGGGGAATCGTGTAGGGAGAGGGAGGGGAATCGTGTCGAGATGGTGGGGAATCGTGTCGAGAGGGAGGGGAATCGTGTAGAGAGAGGGAGGGGAATCGTGTTGAGAGGGAGGGGAATCGTGTAGAGAGGGAGGGGAATCGTGTAGAGAGCTAGGGGAATCGTGTTGAGAGGGAGGGGAATCGTGTCGAGAGGGAGGTGAATCGTGTAGAGAGAGGGAGGGGAATCGTGCAGAGGGAGGGGAATCGTGCAGAGAGAGGGAGGGGAATCGTGTAGAGAGGGAGGGGAATCGTGTAGAGAGAGGGAGGTGAATTGTGTAGAGAGGGAGGGGAATCGTATAGAGAGGGAGGGGAATCGTGTAGAGAGAGGGAGGAGAATCCTGTAGAGAGGGAGGGGAATCGTGTAGAGAGGAAGGGGAATCGTGTAGAGAGGGAGGGGAATCGTGTAGAGAGGGAGGGGAATCGTGTCAAGAGGGAGGGGAATCGTGTTGAGAGAGGGAGGGGAATCGTGTAGACATGGTGGGGAATCGTGTCGAGAGGGAGGGGAATCTTGTAGAGAGGAGGGCAATCGTATAGAGAGAGGGAGGGGAATACATAGATACATAGAAGATAGGAGCAGGAGTAGGCCATTCGGCCCTTCGTGCCTGCTCCGCCATTCGATGAGATCATGGCTGATCTTTTAATTCAGTATCCCGTCCCCGCCTTCTCTCCGTAACCCTTAACCCCTTTTGCCCGTAGAAATATATCTAATTCCCTCTTAAATATATTTAATGAGCTGGCGTACACTGCCCTCTGTGGCAATGAGTTCCACAGGTTCACCACTCTCTGAGTGAAGAAATTCCCCCTCATCTCTGTCCTAAATGGTTTAGCCCTTATCCTCAAATTATGTCCTCTAGTTCTGTTCTCACCCGCCAAGGGAAACATTCCTTCTGCATCCAGTCTGTCTAGACCTGTCAGAATTTTATACACTTCTATGAGGTCCCCTCTCAATCTTCTAAACTCCAGTGTGTACATCCCTAAACTACATAGTCTCTCCTCATAGGTCATTCCCGCCATTCCTGGTATCAGCCTGGTGAATCGCCGCTGCACCCCCTCCATGGCAAGAACATCCTTCCTCAGATGAGGCGACCAAAACTGTACACAGTACTCGAGGTGTGGTCTCACCAGTGCCCTGTACAGCTGCAGCAAGGTATCCCTGTTCCTGTATTCTAACCCTTTTGCTATGAAGGCCAGCATACCGTTTGCCTTCTTGACCGCCTGTTGCACCTGCATGCTCGCCTTCAGTGACTGGTGTACAAGAACACCCAGGTCTCTCTGTACTTCCCCCTCTCCCAATCTATTGCCATTTAAATAATAATTTGCCCTCCCGTTCCTGCACCCAAGGTGGATAACTTCGCACTTGTCCACATTATAGTGCATCTGCCATTTATCCGCCCAATCGCCCAGTCTGTCCAAATCGCTCTGGAGCTTCCTGGTCTCTTCCTCTGAGCCCACCCCCCCTCCTAGTTTAGTGTCGTCTGCAAATTTGGAAATGCTGCATCCGACTCCCTGATCCAGGTCATTAATGTAAATTGTGAACAGCTGGGGGCCCAGGACAGATCCCTGTGGTACCCCACTTGTTACTGCCTGCCATTCAGAAAATGAGCCGTTTATTCCAACTCTCTGTTTTCTATCTGACAGCCAGTTCCCTATCCACGCCAAAACTTTCCCCTTTATCCCATGAGCCTCAATTTTCCATGCTAATCTTTTATGTGGGACCTTATCGAAGGCCTTTTGGAAGTCCAGGTACACCACATCTACTGGCTCTCCCCCATCTATTCTACCAGTTACTCCCTCAAAAAATTCCAATAGATTAGTCAAGCACGATTTACCCTTTGTAAATCCATGTTGACTCTGTCCTATCCTGTCCCCATTTGCTAAGTGCTCCGCTATTTCATCCTTAATGATGGACTCCAGCATTTTGCCCACAACTGATGTAAGGCTTACAGGTCTGTAATTACCTGCTTTTTCCCTACCCCCCTTTTTGAATAGTGGGGTAACGTTAGCTACCCTCCAATCCATCGGCACTGTTCCCGAGTCTAATGAATTCTGAAAAATCCTCCTTAGTGCATCCGCTATCTCTAGGGCCACCTCCTTCAGTACCCTAGGATGCATGTTATCAGGCCCTGTCGAGAGGGAGGGGAATCGTGTCGAGAGAGGGAGGGGAATCGTGTCGAGAGGGAGGGGAATCGTGTCGAGAGGGAGGGGAATCGTGTAGAGTGGGAGGGGAATCGTGTAGAGATGGAGGGGTATCGTGCAGAGAGGGAGGGCAATCGTGCAGAGAGGGAGGGCAATCGTGTAGAGAGGGAGGGCAATCGTGCAGAGAGAGAGGGGAATCGTGTAGAGAGAGGGAGGGGAATCATGTAGAGAGGGAGGAGAATCGTGTAGCGAGGGAGGGGAATCGTGTAGAGAGAGGGAGGGGAATCGTGTAGCGAGGGAGGGGAATCGTGTAGAGAGGGAGGGGAATCGTGTAGAGAGGGAGGGCAATCGTGCAGAGAGGGAGGGCAATCGTGTAGAGAGGGAGGGCAATCGTGTAGAGAGGGAGGAGAATCGTGCAGAGAGGGAGGGGAATCGTGTAGAGAGGGAGGGGAATCGTGTAGAAAGGGAGGGGAATCGTGTAGAGAGAGGGAGGGGAATCGTGTAGCGAGGGAGGGGAATCGTGTACAGAGGGAGGGGAATCGTGTAGAGAGGGAGGGGAATCGTGTAGAGAGAGGGAAGGGAATCGTGTAGAGAGGGAGGGGAATCGTGTAGAGAGGGAGGAGAATCGTGTAGAGAGGGAGGAGAATCGTGCAGAGAGGGAGGAAAATTGTGTAGAGAGGGAGGGGAATCGTGTAGCGAGGGAGGGGAATCGTGTAGAGAGGGAGGGGAATCGTGTAGAGAGGGAGGGGAATCGTGTAGAGCGAGGGAGGGGAATCGTGTAGAGAGGGAGGGGAATCGTGTAGAGAGAGGGAGGGGAATCGTAGAGAGAGGGAGGGGAATCGTGTCGAGAGGGAGGGGAATCGTGTAGAGAGGGTGGGGAATCGTGTCGAGAGGGAGGGGAATCGTGTA
>NW_028226258.1:0-55788 GCF_052327205.1 Somniosus microcephalus | reverse complement strand
AGAGAGAGAGAAATTGGGAGTGTGAGAGAGAGAGGAGACTGGGAGTGCGAGAGAGAGAGATTGGAGAGAGTGAGAGAGAGAGAGATTGGGAGTGTGAGAGAGAGAGAGAGAGATTGGGAGTGAGAGAGAGAGAGATTGGGGAGAGTGTGAGAGAGAGAGAGATTGGGAGAGTGAGAGAGAGGGTGATTGGGAGTGTGAGAGAGAGAGAGAGATTGGGAGTGTGAGAGAGAGAGAGATTGGAGTGTGTGTGAGAGAGAGATTGGGAGTGTGAGAGAGAGGGAGATTGGGAGTGAGAGAGAGAGAGAGATTGGGGAAGTGTGAGAGAGAGAGAGACTGGGAGTGTGAGAGAGAGAGAGATTGGGAGAGTGAGAGAGAGGGAGATTGGGAGTGTGAGAGAGAGAGAGAGATTGGAGTGTGAGAGAGAGAGAGATTGGGAGTGTGTGAGAGAGAGAGAGATTGGGAGTGTGAGAGAGAGATTGGGAGTGAGAGAGAGAGACTGGGAGTGTGAGAGAGAGAGCGATTGGGAGTGTGAGAGAGAGAGAAATTGGGAGTGTGAGAGAGAGACTGGGAGTGTGAGAGAGAGAGAGATTGCGAGTGTGAGAGAGAGAGAGATTGGGAGTCTGAAGAGAGAGAGATTGGGAGTGTGAGGGAGAGAGAGATTGGGAGTGTGAGAGAAATTGGGAGTGTGAGAGAGAGAGATTGGGAGTGTGAGAGAGAGAGATTGGGAGTGTGAGAGAGAGAGATTGGGAATGTGAGAGAGAGAGAGATTGGGAGATTGAGAGAGAGAGATAGATTGGGAGTGTGAGAGAGAGAGATTGGGAGTGTGAGAGAGATAGAGATTGGGAGTGTGTGAGAGAGAGAGATTGGAGTGTGAGAGAGAGAGAGATTGGGAGTGTGAGAGAGAGAGATTGGGAGTGTGAGAGAGAGAGAGATTGGGAGTGTGAGAGAGAGAGAGATTGGGAGTGTGAGAGAGAGAGAGATTGGGAGTGTGAGAGAGAGAGTGATTGGAGTGTGAGAGAGAGAGAGACTGGGAGTGTGAGAGAGAGAGAGATTGGGAGTGAGAGAGAGAGACTGGGAGTGTGAGAGAGAGAGGTTGGGAGTGTGAGAGAGAGAGAGATTGGGAGTGTGTGAGAGAGAGAGATTGGGAGTGAGAGAGAGAGATTGGGAGTGTGAGAGAGAGAGATTGGGAGCGTGAGAGAGAGAGACTGGGAGTGAGAGCGAGAAAGAGATTGGGAGTGTGAGAGAGAGAGAGATTGGGAGTGTGTGAGAGAGAGAGATTGGGAGTGTGTGAGAGAGCGAGATTGGGAGTGTGAGAGAGAGAGAGATTGGGAGTGTGAGAGAGAGAGAGATTGGGAGTGTGTGAGAGAGAGATTGGGAGTGTGAGAGAGAGAGACTGGGAGTGTGAAAGAGAGAGAGACTGGGAGTGTGAGAGAGAGAGAGATTGGGAGTGTGAGAGAGAGAGAGATTGGGAGTGTGAGAGAGAGAGAGATTGGGAGTGTGAGAGAGAGAGAGATTTGGGGTGTGGTGTGAGAGAGAGAGAGATTGGGAGTGTGAGAGAGAGAGATTGGGAGTGTGAGAGAGATAGAGATTGGGAGTGTGAGAGAGAGAGAGATTGGGAGTGTGAGAGAGAGATTGGGAGTGTGAGAGAGAGAGAGATTGGGAGTGTGAGAGAGAGAGAGATTGGGAGTGTGAGAGAGAGAGAGATTGGGAGTGTGAGAGAGAGAGATTGGGAGTGTGAGAGAGAGAGAGATTGGGATAGTGAGAGAGAGAGAGATTGGGAGTGTGAGAGAGAGAGATTGGGAGTGTGAGAGAGAGAGACACTGGGAGTGTGAGAGAGAGAGAGACTGGGAGTGTGAGAGAGAGAGAGACTGGGAGTGTGAGAGAGAGAGAGATTGGGAGTGTGAGAGAAAGAGATTGGGAGTGTGAGAGAGAGAGAGATTGGGAGAGTGAGAGAGAGAGATTGGGAGTGTGAGAGAGAAGAGAGATTGGGAGTGTGAGAGAAGAGAGAGATTGGGAGTGTGAGAGAGAGAGACTGGAGTGTGAGAGAGAGAGATTGGGAGTGTGAGAGAGAGAGAGATTGGGAGTGTGTGAGAGAGAGAGATTGGGAGTGAGAGAGAGAGAGAGATGGTGAGTGTGAGAGAGAGAGATTGGGAGCGTGAGAGAGAGAGACTGGGAGTGAGAGCGAGAAAGAGATTGGGAGTGTGAGAGAGAGATTGGGAGTGTGAGAGAGAGAGAGAGATTGGGAGTGTGAGAGAGAGAGATTGGGACTGTGAGAGAGAGAGAGACTGGGAGTGTGAGAGAGAGAGAGATTGGTAGAGTGAGAGAGAGGGAGATTGGGAGTGTGAGAGAGAGAGAGAGATTGGGAGTGTGAGAGAGATTGGGAGTGTGTGAGAGAGATTGGGAGTGAGAGAGAGAGAGACTGGGAGTGTGAGAGAGAGAGCGATTGGGAGTGTAAAAGAGAGAGATTGGGAGTGTGAGAGAGAGATTAGGAGTGTGAGAGAGAGAGAGAGATTGGGAGTGAGAGAGAGAGAGAGATTGGGAGTGTGAGAGAGAGAGAGACTGGGAGTGTGAGAGAGAGAGAGATTGTAGAGTGAGAGAGAGGGAGATTGGGAGTGTGAGAGAGAGATTGGGAGTGTGAGAGAGAGAGAGATTGGGAGTGTGTGAGAGAGATTGGGATTGAGAGAGAGAGAGAGACTGGGAGTGTGAGAGAGAGAGCGATTGGGAGTGTGAGAGAGAGAAATTGGGGAGTGTGAGAGAGAGAGCGATTGGGAGTGTGAGAGAGAGAGAGATTGGGAGTGTGAGAGAGAGAGACTGGGAGTGTGAGACAGAGAGAGATTGGGAGTGTGAGAGAGAGAGATTGGGAGTGTGAGAGAGAGAGATTGGGAGTGTGAGAGAGAGAGAGATTGGGAGTGTGGAGAGAGAGAGAGACTGGGAGTGAGAGAGAGAGAGAGTTTGGGAGTGTGAGAGAGAGAGATTGGGAGTGTGAGAGAGAGAGATTGGGAGAGAGAGAGAGAGATTGGGAGTGTGAGAGAGAGAGAGACTGGGAGTGTGAGAGAGAGAGAGATTGGGAGTGTGAGAGAGAGAGATTGGGAGTGTGAGAGAGAGAGAGAGACTGGGAGTGTGAGAGAGAGAGGGAGATTGGGAGTGTGAGAGAGAGAGAGACTGGGAGTGTGAGAGAGAGAGAGAGATTGGGAGTGAGAGAGAGAGAGATTGGGAGTGTGAGAGAGAGAGATTGGGAGTGTGAGAGAGAGAGAGACTGGGGAGTGTGAGAGAGAGATTGGGAGTGTGAGAGAGAGAGAGATTGGGAGTGAGAGAGAGAGTGATTGGGAGTGTTGAGAGAGAGAGAGATTGGGAGTGTGTGAGAGAAAGAGATTGGGAGAGTGAGAGAGACAGAGATTGGGAGTGTGAGAGGAGAGAGAGATTGGGAGTGTAGTGTTGAGAGAGAGAGTGATTGGGAGTGTGTGAGAGAGCGAGATTGGGAGTGTGAGAGAGAGAGAGATTGGGAGTGTGAGAGAGAGAGAGATTGGGAGTGTGAGAGAGAGAGAGATTGGGAGTGTGTGAGAGAGAGATTGGGAGTGTGAGAGAGAGAGACTGGGAGTGTGAAAGAGAGAGAGACTGGGAGTGTGAGAGAGAGAGAGATTGGGAGTGTGAGAGAGAGAGAGATTGGGAGTGTGAGAGAGAGAGAGATTGGGAGTGTGAGAGAGAGAGAGAGATTGGGAGTGTGAGAGAGAGAGATTGGGAGTGTGAGAGAGATAGAGATTGGGAGTGTGAGAGAGAGAGAGATTGGGAGTGTGAGAGAGAGATTGGGAGTGTGAGAGAGAGAGAGATTGGGAGTGTGAGAGAGAGAGAGATTGGGAGTGTGAGAGAGAGAGAGATTGGGAGTGTGAGAGAGAGAGATTGGGAGTGTAGAGAGAGAGATTGGGATAGTGAGAGAGAGAGAGATTGGGAGTGTGAGAGAGAGAGATTGGGAGTGTGAGAGAGAGAGAGACTGGGAGTGTGAGAGAGAGAGAGACTGGGAGTGTGAGAGAGAGAGAGACTGGGAGTGAGAGAGAGAGAGATTGGGAGTGTGAGAGAAGAGATTGGGAGTGTGAGAGAGAGAGAGATTGGGAGAGTGAGAGAGAGAGATTGGGAGTGTGAGAGAGAGAGAGATTGGGAGTGAGAGAGAGAGAGATTGGGAGTGAGAGAGAGAGAGAGAGATTGGGAGTGTGAGAGAGAGAGAGATTGGGAGTGTGAGAGAGATTGGGAGTGTGAGAGAGAGAGAGATTGGGAGTGTGAGAGAGAGAGATTGGGAGTGTGAGAGAGATTGGGAGTGTGAGAGAGAGAGATTGGGAGTGTGAGAGAGAGAGAGATTGGGAGTGTGAGAGAGAGAGATTGGGAGTGTGAGAGAGAGAGAGATTGGGAGTGTGAGAGAGAGAGATTGGGAGTGTGAGAGAGAGAGAGAGATTGGGAGTGTGAGAGAGAGAGTGATTGGGAGTGTGTGAGAGAGAGAGACTGGGAGTGTGAGAGAGAGAGATTGGGAGTGAGAGAGAGAGAGACTGGGAGTGTGAGAGAGAGAGCGATTGGGAGTGTGAGAGAGAGAAATTGGGAGTGTGAGAGAGAGAGCGATTGGGAGTGTGAGAGAGAGAGAGATTGGGAGTGTGAGAGAGAGAGACTGGGAGTGTGAGACAGAGAGAGATTGGGAGTGTGAGAGAGAGAGATTGGGAGTGTGAGAGAGAGAGATTGGGAGTGTGAGAGAGAGAGAGATTGGGAGAGTGAGAGAGAGAGAGATTGGGAGTGTGAGAGAGAGAGAGACTGGGAGTGTGAGAGAGAGAGAGATTGGGAGTGTGAGAGAGAGAGATTGGGAGTGTGAGAGAGAGAGAGACTGGGAGTGTGAGAGAGAGAGGGAGATTGGGAGTGTGAGAGAGAGAGAGACTGGGAGTGTGAGAGAGAGAGAGATTGGGAGTGAGAGAGAGAGAGATTGGGAGTGTGAGAGAGAGATTGGGAGTGTGAGAGAGAGAGAGACTGGGAGTGTGAGAGAGAGATTGGGAGTGTGAGAGAGAGAGAGATTGGGTGTGTGAGAGAGAGAGTGATTGGGAGTGTGAGAGAGAGAGAGAGATTGGGAGTGTGTGAGAGAAAGAGATTGGGAGAGTGAGAGAGAGAGAGATTGGGAGTGTGAGAGAGAGAGAGATTGGGAGTGTGTGAGAGAGCGAGATTGGGAGTGTGAGAGAGAGAGAGATTGGGAGTGTGAGAGAGAGAGATTGGGAGTGTGAGAGAGAGAGAGATTGGTAGTGAGAGAGAGAGAGAGAGATTGGGAGTGTGAGAGAGAGAGAGATTGGGAGTGTGAGAGAGATTGGGAGTGTGAGAGAGAGAGAGATTGGGAGTGTGAGAGAGAGAGATTGGGAGTGTGAGAGAGAGAGAGATTGGGAGTGTGAGAGAGAGAGATTGGGAGTGTGAGAGAGAGAGAGATTGGGAGTGTGAGAGAGAGAGATTGGGAGTGTGAGAGAGAGAGAGATTGGGAGTGTGAGAGAGAGAGATTGGGAGTGTGAGAGAGAGAGAGATTGGGAGTGTGAGAGAGAGAGTGATTGGGAGTGTGAGAGAGAGAGAGACTGGGAGTGTGAGAGAGAGAGATTGGGAGTGAGAGAGAGAGAGACTGGGAGTGAGAGAGAGAGCGATTGGGAGTGTGAGAAAGAGAAATTGGGAGTGTGAGAGAGAGAGCGATTGGGAGTGTGAGAGAGAGAGAGATTGGGAGTGTGAGAGAGAGAGACTCGGAGTGTGAGACAGAGAGAGATTGGGAGTGTGAGAGAGAGAGATTGGGAGTGTGAGAGAGAGAGATTGGGAGTGTGAGAGAGAGAGAGATTGGGAGTGTGAGAGAGAGAGAGACTGGGAGTGAGAGAGAGAGAGAGTTTGGGAGTGTGAGAGAGAGAGATTGGGAGTGTGAGAGAGAGAGAGATTGGGAGAGAGAGAGAGAGAGATTGGGAGTGTGAGAGAGAGAGAGACTGGGAGTGTGAGAGAGAGAGATTGGGAGTGTGAGAGAGAGAGATTGGGAGTGTGAGAGAGAGAGAGACTGGGAGTGTGAGAGAGAGAGGGAGATTGGGAGTGTGAGAGAGAGAGAGACTGGGAGTGTGAGAGAGAGAGAGATTGGGAGTGTGAGAGAGAGAGAGATTGGGAGTGTGAGAGAGAGAGATTGGGAGTGTGAGAGAGAGAGAGACTGGGAGTGTGAGAGAGAGATTGGGAGTGTGAGAGAGAGAGAGATTGGGAGTGTGAGAGAGAGAGTGATTGGGAGTGTGAGAGAGAGAGAGAGATTGGGAGTGTGTGAGAGAAAGAGATTGGGAGAGTGAGAGAGAGAGAGATTGGGAGTGTGAGAGAGAGAGAGATTGGGAGTGTGTGAGAGAGCGAGATTGGAGTGTGAGAGAGAGAGAGATTGGGAGTGAGAGAGAGAGATGTGGAGTGTGAGAGAGAGATTGGGAGTGTGAGAGAGATAGAGATTGGGAGTGTGAGAGAGAGAGAGATTGGGAGTGTGAGAGAGAGAGATTGGGAGTGGTGAGAGAGAGAGAGATTGGGAGTGTGAGAGAGAGAGAGATTGGGAGTGTGAGAGAGAGAGAGATTGGGGAGTGTGAGAGAGAGAGATTGGGAGTGTGAGAGAGAGAGAGATTGGGAGTGTGAGAGAGAGAGAGATTGGGAGTGAGAGAGAGAGAGAGATTGGGAGTGTGAGAGAGAGAGAGAGAGATTGGGGCTAATATGAGCAACATGTCACAACCTGAGGACTGTTTAAAAGTAAGACTGTTTAAAATTAATATTGAACGTACCAAATGAAGTAGAAAGACTGTTTAAAATTAATATTGTTTAAAAGTAATATTGTATATACCCAACAAATGTCAAATCGATTGACACCTACAGAATGTTGGAAAACTGTACCTTTTTGCTATGTTAGCTTTGGCAATATGGTTCTCTGTAAACTTTCATGCCAATAAAGCATTTGAACTGAACTGAACTGAACTGAGAGAGAGAGATGGGTAAGGAGAGGCAGAGGAGATGGGAGGGAATGAGAGGACTGGGGAGAGAAGGACAGATATAGAGATGGACAGGAAGAGAAAGAGAAAGACAGGGAAAAGGGCACGCAGAGCAAGAGATAACAAAACAAGAAAGACAAATGTAGGGAGAAGCACTGATATAAGGACAGGGAGTTACACAGAGATAGAGAGAGGGGGACAGGCAGGCAGAGACAGAGATAGATAGACAGAGAGAGGGAGACAGAGAGAGAGAGGGAGACAGAGATGAGAGAGAGAGAGACAGAGAGAGAGAGACAGAGGGATAGAGAGGGATAGAGAGAGAGACAGAGAGAGAGAGAGACAGAGAGAGACAGAGAGAGGGATAGAGAGGGAGACAGAGAGAGAGAGAGAGAACCCCAGATTTCAAGGAATTGGATGACCTGTCAAAATTGAGATTAGTCCGAGGAGAAGGAGACAGACCATACCTTGGGGCCAATATGTAACAACATGTCACAACCTGAGGACTGTTTAAAAATTAAGACTGTTTAAAATTAATATTGAAATGTACCAAATGAAGTACAAAGACTGTTTAAAATTAATATTGTTTAAAAGTAATATTGTATGTAACCAACAAATGTCAAATCGATTGACACCTACAGAATGTTGGAAAACTGTACCTTTTTGCTATGTAAGCTTTGGCAATATGGTTCTCTGTAAACTTTCATGCCAATAAAGCATTTGAATTGGAATTGGAATTGGAATTGGAGAGACTGGGAGTGTGAGAGAGAGAGAGACTGGGAGTGTGAGAGAGAGAGAGACTGGGAGTGTGAGAGAGAGAGAGACTGGGAGTGTGAGAGAGAGAGAGATTGGGAGTGTGAGAGAAAGAGATTGGGAGTGTGAGAGAGAGAGAGATTGGGAGAGTGAGAGAGAGAGAGATTGGGAGTGTGAGAGAGAGAGATTGGGAGTGTGAGAGAGAGAGAGATTGGGAGTGTGAGAGAGAGAGATTGGGAGTGTGAGAGAGAGAGAGATTGGGAGTGAGAGAGCGAGAGAGAGATTGGGAGTGTGAGAGAGAGAGATTGGGAGTGAGAGAGAGACAGAGATTGGGAGTGTGAGAGAGAGAGAGATTGGGAGTACGAGAGAGAGAGATTGGGAGTGTGACAGAGAGAGAGATTGGGAGTGTGAGAGAGAGAGATTGGGAGAGTGAGAGAGAGAGAGACTGGCAGTGTGAGAGAGAGAGATTGGGAGAGTGAGAGAGAGAGAGATTGGGAGTGTGAGAGAGAGAGAGATTGGGAGTGTGAGAGAGAGAGAGATTGGGACTGTGAGAGAGAGAGAGAGATTGGGAGTGTGAGAGAGAGAGATTGGGGGTGTGAGAGAGAGAGATTGGGAGAATGAGAGAGAGAGAGATTGGGAGTGTGAGAGAGAGAGATTGGGAGTGTGAGAGAGAGAGAGATTGGGAGTGTGAGAGAGAGAGATTGGGAGAGAGAGAGAGAGAGATTGGCAGTGTGAGAGAGAGAGAGACTGGGAGTGTGAGAGAGAGAGAGAGACTGGGAGTGTGAGAGAGAGAGAGTGATTGGGAGTGTGAGAGAGAGAGAGATTGGGAGTGTGAGAGAGAGAGAGATTGGGAGTGTGAGAGAGAGAGATTGGGAGAGTGAGAGAGAGAGATTGGGGAGAGTGAGAGAGAGAGATTGGGAGTGTGAGAGAGAGAGAGATTGGGAGTGTGAGAGAGAGATTGGGAGTGTGAGAGAGAGAGATTGGGAGTGAGAGAAAGAGATTGGGAGTGTGAGAGAGAGAGAGATTGGGAGAGTGAGAGAGAGAGAGATTGGGAGTGTGAGAGAGAGAGATTGGGAGTGTGAGAGAGAAGATTGGGAGAGAGAGAGAGAGAGATTGGGAGTGTGAGAGAGAGAGATTGGGAGTGTGAGAGAGAGAGATTGGGAGTGTGAGAGAGATTCGGAAAGTGAGAGAGAGAGAGATTGGGAGTGTGAGAGAGAGAGAGATTGGGAGTGTGAGAGAGAGAGAGACTGGGAGTGTGAGAGAGAGAGAGAGACTGGGAGTGTGAGAGAGAGAGAGATTGGGAGTGTGAGAGAAAGAGATTGGGAGAGTGAGAGAGAGAGAGCGAATGGGAGTGTGAGAGAGAGAGAGATTGGGAGTGTGAGAGAGAGAGAGATTGGGAGTGTGAGAGAGAGAGAGATTGGGAGTGTGAGAGAGAGAGAGAGATTGGGAGTGTGAGAGAGAGAGAGAGATTGGGAGTGTGAGAGAGAGAGATTGGGAGTGTGAGAGAGAGAGAGATTGGGAGTGTGAGAGAGAGAGAGATTGGGAGTGAGAGAGAGAGATTGGGAGTGAGAGAGAGAGAGATTGGGAGTGTGAGAGAGAGAGAGAGAGATTGGGAGTGAGAGAGAGAGAGATTGGGAGTGTGAGAGAGAGAGATTGGGAGTGCGAGAGAGAGAGATTGGGAGTGAGAGAGAGAGAGAGATTGGGAGTGTGAGAGAGAGAGATTGGGAGTATGAGAGAGAGATTGGGAGTGTGAGAGAGAGAGAGATTGGGAGTGTGAGAGAGAGAGATTGGGAGAGTGAGAGAGAGAGAGATTGGGACTGAGAGAGAGAGAGATTGGGAGTGTGAGAGAGAGAGAGATTGGGAGAGAGAGAGAGAGAGAATGGGAGAGTGAGACAGAGAGAGAGATTGGCAGTGAGAGAGAGAGAGATTGGGAGTGTGAGAGAGAGAGAGATTGGGAGAGTGAGACAGAGAGAGAGATTGGCAGTGAGAGAGAGAGAGAGATTGGGAGTGTGAGAGAGAGAGAGACTGGGAGTGTGAGAGAGAGAGATTGGGAGAGTGAGAGAGAGAGAGATTGGGAGTGTGAGAGAGAGAGAGAGAGATTGGGAGTGTGAGAGAGAGAGAGATTGGGAGTGCGCGAGAGAGAGAGAGATTGGGAGTGTGAGAGAGAGAGAGATTGGGAGAGTGAGAGAGAGGGAGATTGGGAGTGTGAGAGAGAGAGAGAGATTGGGAGTGTGAGAGAGAGAGAGATTGGGAGTGTGTGTGAGAGAGAGATTGGGAGTGTGAGAGAGAGGGAGATTGGGAGTGTGAGAGAGAGAGAGATTGGGAGTGTGAGAGAGAGAGACTGGGAGTGTGAGAGAGAGAGAGATTGGGAGAGTGAGAGAGAGGGAGATTGGGAGTGTGAGAGAGAGAGAGATTGGGAGTGTGAGAGAGAGAGAGATTGGGAGTGTGTGAGAGAGAGAGAGATTGGGAGTGTGAGAGAGAGATTGGGAGTGAGAGAGAGAGACTGGGAGTGTGAGAGAGAGAGCGATTGGGAGTGTGAGAGAGAGAGAAATTGGGAGTGTGAGAGAGAGACTGGGAGTGTGAGAGAGAGAGAGATTGCGAGTGTGAGAGAGGGAGAGATTGGGAGTGTGAGAGAGAGAGATTGGGAGTGTGAGGGAGAGAGAGATTGGGAGTGTGAGAGATAGGGAGATTGGGAGTGTGAGAGAGAAATTGGGAGTGTGAGAGAGAGAGATTGGGAGTGTGAGAGAGAGAGATTGGGAGTGTGAGAGAGAGAGATTGGGAGTGTGAGAGAGAGAGAGATTGGGAGTGTGAGTGTGAGAGAGAGAGAGATTGGGAGTGTGAGAGAGAGAGATTGGGAGTGTGAGAGAGAGAGAGATTGGGAGTGTGAGAGAGAGAGAGATTGGGAGTGTGAGAGAGAGAGATTGGCAGTGTGTGAGAGAGAGAGATTGGGAGTGTGAGAGAGAGAGAGATTGGGAGTGTGAGAGAGAGAGATTGGGAGTGTGAGAGAGAGAGAGTTTGGGAGTGTGAGAGAGAGAGATTGGGAGTGTGAGAGAGAGAGAGATTGGGAGTGTGAGAGAGAGAGAGATTGGGAGTGTGAGAGAGAGACTGGGAGTGTGAGAGAGAGAGAGATTGGGAGTGAGAGAGAGAGAGACTGGGAGTGTGAGAGAGAGAGAGGTTGGGAGTGTGAGAGAGAGAGATTGGGAGTGTGAGAGAGAGAGATTGGGAGTGTGTGAGAGAGAGAGAGATTGGGAGTGAGAGAGAGAGAGACTGGGAGTGTGAGAGAGAGAGATTGGGAGTGAGAGAGAGAGAGATTGGGAGTGTGTGAGAGAGAGAGATTGGGAGTGAGAGAGAGAGAGAGATTGGGAGTGTGAGAGAGAGAGATTGGGAGCGTGAGAGAGAGAGACTGGGAGTGAGAGAGAGAAAGAGATTGGGAGTGTGAGAGAGAGAGAGATTGGGAGTGTGAGAGAGAGAGAGAGATTGGGAGTGTGAGAGAGAGAGA
This sequence comes from Somniosus microcephalus, assembly GCF_052327205.1. Classification (NCBI taxonomy): domain Eukaryota; kingdom Metazoa; phylum Chordata; class Chondrichthyes; order Squaliformes; family Somniosidae; genus Somniosus; species Somniosus microcephalus. The sequence goes on along the minus strand of NW_028226258.1, from coordinate 44,550 downwards.
GATTGGGAGTGTGTGAGAGAGACTGGGAGTGAGAGAGAGAGAGAGACTGGGAGTGTGAAAGAGAGAGATTGGGAGTGTGAGAGAGAGAGATTAGGAGTGTGAGAGAGAGAGAGATTGGGAGTGAGAGAGAGAGAGAGATTGGGAGTGTGAGAGAGAGAGAGACTGGGAGTGTGAGAGAGAGAGAGGTTGGGAGAGTGAGAGAGAGGGAGATTGGGAGTGTGAGAGAGAGAGAGAGATTGGGAGTGTGAGAGAGAGAGATTGGGAGTGTGTGAGAGAGATTGGGAGTGAGAGAGAGAGAGACTGGGACTGTGAGAGAGAGAGCGATTGGGAGTGTGAGAGAGAGAGAAATTGGGAGTGTGAGAGAGAGAGCGATTGGGAGTGTGAGAGAGAGAGAGATTGGGAGTGTGAGAGGGAGAGAGACTGGGAGTGTGAGAGAGAGAGAGATTGGGAGTGAGAGAGAGAGAGACTGGGAGTGAGAGAGAGAGAGATTGGGAGTGTGACAGAGAGAGATTGGGAGTGTGAGAGAGAGAGATTGGGAGTGTGAGAGAGAGAGGTTGGGAGTGTGTGAGAGAGAGATTGGGAGTGTGAGAGAGAGAGAGATTGGGAGTGTGAGACAGAGAGATTGGGCGTGTGAGAGAGAGAGAGATTGGGAGTGTGAGAGAGAGAGATTGGGAGAGAGAGAGAGATTGGGAGTGTGAGAGAGAGAGAGATTGGGAGTGTGAGAGAGAGAGAGAGATTGGGAATGTGAGAGAGAGAGTGATTGGGAGTGTGAGAGAGAGAGATTGGGAGTGTGAGAGAGAGAGAGATTGGGAGTGTGAGAGAGAGAGAGATTGGGAGTATGAGAGAGAGAGATTGGGAGTGTGAGAGAGAGAGAGATTGGGAGTGTGAGACAGAGAGAGAGATTGGGAGTGTGAGAGAGAGAGAGATTGGGAGTGTGAGAGAGAGAGACATTGGGAGTGTGAGAGAGAGAGATTGGGAGTGTGAGAGAGAGAGAGATTACGTTCAGGCTGTTTTCCCGATATCTGGTGCCAAGGACTAATCTCCCCCATATATAAAAGTGGAAAGAAATCAGACCCAAATAACTACTGCGGCATTTGTGTCAACAGTTGTCTAGGGAAGTTATTCTGCAGTATTCTAAATCGTAGATTACTTGATTTTCTTAACAAACATAATATCCTCAGAAAAAACCAAATAGGCTTTCTTCCAAAACACCGCACCGCCGACCATATCTGTACCCTTCACACCCTCATTGAAAAACATATACACCAAACAAAAAATGGGAAAATATTCGCCTGTTTCATCGACTTCAAGAAAGCCTTTGACTCTATATGGCACGAAGGGCTCTATTATAAACTTCTTCAGTGTGGAATAGGGGGCAAAGTCTATGACCTTATTAAATCAATGTATCTGAAAAACAAATGCGGGGTCAAAATTGGAGACAAACGCACCGATTTCTTCACCCAGAGAAGAGGCGTCCGGCAGGGCTGCAATTTGAGCCCGACCCTGTTCAACATATACATAAATGAATTAGCAGACATGCTGGAGCAAAGCGAGTCACCAGGTCTCCGTCTCCTGGATGGAGAAGTGAAATCCCTGTTCTATGCGGACGACCTGGTCCTGCTGTCTCCCACAGAACAGGGATTACAGCAACAACTAGACCTACTCGACAAATACTGCCAAAATTGGGCTCTAACAGTAAATCTTAAAAAAACCAACATCATGATTTTTCAAAAAAGGCCCAGATGTCAGGAAAACAAATACCAGTTTACCCTCAGTGATACCACTATAGGACACACTATGAGCTACACCTACCTTGGTCTCACTATTACAGCATCAGGGAGCTTCAACATAGCAGTGAATGCACTAAAAGAAAAACGTTGAAGAGCCCGATATGCAATAAAAAGAAAATTCTACAACATCCAAATCCCAATCAAAATCTGGCTCAAAATATTTGACAGCATAATCCTGCCCATTGCACTGTACGGTAGTGAAGTATGGGGCCCGCTAAATCACCAAAGCTACACTAAATGGGAAAAACACACAATAGAAGCCCTACATGCAGAATTCTGCCGAAGCATCCTTCGCACACAAAGGAAAACGCCAACAAATGCATGCAGAGCCGAACTAGGCAGATACCCACTGATAATAAACATCCAAAAACGAGCACTAAACTTCCTAAATCACCTCAAATCTAGCTCCCCAGACACCCTTCATTTCAAAGCCTTTCAGACCCAAGAGCTAAACCCAGAAAAGAGTCCCCTGAGTCAGCTGCTACTGAAACTAAGTACTCAGCCGGACCCTGACCAGCCCCAGACCAACACAGCCGTCCAAACACCAATCCGAGTGAACCAAATCATTAAACAATGCAAAGAAACCTACCTGGAACATTGGAACAAAATAACCGAAAGCCAAAGCAGATTAGAATGTTACCGGGCCCTAAAAAGAGAATATAAACTGGCAGACTACCTCACGACCATCAGAGACACAAAACAGAGACAGACCCTCACCAGGTACAGACTAAGCGACCACCAACTGGAAATTGAAGAAGGCAGATACAAGAAATCCTGGCAGCCTAAAGAGAATAGAATATGCGATCAATGTCTGGCCGGCGAGATTGAAACAGAAATGCATTTCCTCCTAAAATGCGAAAAATTCAGCACATCAAGAAACATATTATTCAACAAGCTAAGCCAAACAACCCCAGATTTCAAGGAATTGGATGACCTGTCAAAATTGAGATTAGTCCTAGGAGAAGGAGACAGACCATACCTTGGGGCCAAATATGCAACAACATGTCACAACCTGAGGACTGTTTAAAATTAAGACTGTTTAAAATTAATATTGAACGTACCAAATGAAGTACAAAGACTGTTTAAAATTAATATTGTTTAAAAGTAATATTGTATGTACCCAACAAATGTCAAATCGATTGACACCTACAGAATGTTGGAAAACTGTACCTTTTTGCTATGTAAGCTTTGGCAATATGGTTCTCTGTAAACTTTCATGCCAATAAAGCATTTGAATTGGAATTGGAGAGAATGGGAGTGTGAGAGAGAGAGAGATTGGGAGTGTGAGAGAGAGAGAGATTGGGAGTGTGTGAGAGAGAGAGATTGGGAGTGTGAGAGAGAGAGAGACTGGGAGTGTGAGAGAGAGAGAGATTGGGAGTGTGAGAGAGAGAGATTGGGAGTGTGAGAGAGAGAGAGATTGGGAGTGTGAGAGAGAGAGAGATTGGGAGTGAGAGAGAGAGAGAGATTGGGAGTGTGAGAGAGAGAGAGATTGGGAGTGTGAGAGAGAGAGAGAGATTGGGAGTGTGAGAGAGAGAGAATGGGAGTGAGAGAGAGAGAGTGGGAGGGTGAGAGAGAGAGAGAGATTGGGAGTGTGAGAGAGAGAGAGATTGGGAGTGTGAGAGAGAGAGAGATTGGGAGTGTGAGAGAGAGAGAGATTGGGAGTGTGAGAGAGAGAGATTGGGAGTGTGAGAGAGAGCGAGAGAGAGAGAGCGAGAGAGAGAGATTGGGAGGAAAAGAGCCCGAGCAGCAACCGGAGCACGGAGCCTGAGAAACAGCGAGAGAGAGAGAAACAGTGAGAGAGAGAAACAGCGAGAGAGAGAGAAACAGCGAGAGAGAGAGATTAGAGAGGGAGAGAGAACGGTGTGTAGAGCCCGAGCAGCAACCGGAGCACGGAGCCTGAAGCCGGAGAAAGGCCCGAGGAACCGGGCCGAGCGAGGCACCGGAGAGAAGGAGAGCGAGCAGCAACAGGATTAGACCCAGACCGGGAGGAGCGGCCCGAGCCAGCCAAAGAGGCGAGTGGAGAGGTAGGGGTGCCGGATCGGGTCGGGACTGTCGGGCCTGGAGAGCGAGCAAGCCCGGGGCCTGAAACCCGAGAAACTCCGAGGTCGGAGAAACTCGGACAAACACCGGGCCGGGCCGGGACTGCACAGCCGAGCCGAGGGGCTGGGACCAGGGCAGAAGCCCGGAGAGCGAGCAAGCCTGGGGCCTGAAACCCGAGAAACTCCGGGGTCGGAGAAACTCGGACAAACACCGGGCCGGGCGGGGACTGCACAGCCGAGCCGAGGGGCTGGGACCAGGGCAGAAGCCCGGAGAGAGAGCAAGCCTGGGGCCTGAAACCCGAGAAACTCCGGGGTCGGAGAAACTCGGACAAACACCGGGCCAGGCCGGGACTGCACAGCCGAGCCGAGGGGCTGGGACCAGAGCAGAAACAGCCTGAGACCGACGCGAGGAGAGAGAGGAAAACTCCGGGTCCGGAGGAAAAAAGCTTTACCTAGATCTACCTAAATTTAATTAACCTAGAAAAAGAACAACAAACCCGCGAGAAAAAAGGAATAGAAACCCGAGAGAAACGATAAACAACCCGAACCAGGAACCTGTGAGAGAGAGAGAGAGAAACTTTTAAGAGCAGCTATATCAAAGATGAACCCCTGAAAAACTCTCAATTTTGGACCTAAAAGTGGGATAAGGTGGAACACGACACAAAAAAGAGAAAAAAAGTTATCTACCTGAGACAAAACAAATGACTACAATGAGCAGGGAAATGAAATATCCTGAGCAATGCACAAAAAATAAAGCAAAGGAAAAACACAAGGACATAACACTAAAAAGTAACCCAGAGGTCCTCTACGTTGACTATACCACACACAAAGGGATTAAGACGAAGAACAACCTCATATTCTACACCGACTCCGTTCCCTCATGGAAGGAGACTTTACAAAAATACTACGCATACGTCTCCAGCGAAGGTATTGGCAGTGGAGGCAGACTGAAAATATGTAAAGATGGAAATCTAGATAAAGATGACCCCCTGCTAACCATAAGCTACTACAACAAAAAAGGAAAGATCATGATACAGGGGAATGTAGAAAATCTGGACTCCTTCGAAAAGGAATTCCCCCAGTTGAAAACTAAGGCAGACACAAATAGGACCAATGGCCAGGAGGCAAAAGAGAGTCGAACAGAGGATGATGAGAACCAAGCGGAGGAAGAAGAAGAGAGTCCAGCAGAGACACACACCTCCCTGACCATCTCCACCCCTCCCACACCTCTCAACGCAAACAAACTGCTGAAAGAGAGTCTGTCCAAACTAGAACTCGAATTCAACGAATACAGAGAAACACAGACCAAGAACTGGACGGAGGAACTCAAACAGCTGAAAACGGAAAACGAGTCCACCATCCACAAGCTGATAAAGACCGTAGAGGAACAAAGAAATAAGATCAAAGAACTCCATACCCAGCTAAACAAAACGATAGAGGCCGTAGAAAGGCTCAGCAGGCAACACAAACCTCCTAAGGTCCAAAAAACAACACACACAAGGACACAGAACCCGTCGGATGCCACCCCACACGAGGACACACCGAAAGCCACAAACCCCGCTCCTGCCACACAGCTTATCCCAGAAACCCAGCCAACAACCAGCCCTCAGTCAAGTCCTGCCCAGACTACCGCTACCCAGTCCTCACACACAGGGACACAGAACCCGTCAAATGCCCCCCCACACGAGGACACACCGAAAGCCTCAAACCCTGCTCCTGCCACACAACATATCCCAGAAACCCAGCCAACAACCAGCCATCAGTCGAGTCCTGCCCAGACTACTGCTACCCAGTCTGAAAAACCAGCCCCTCAGGCGGTCCTGCTGACCGACTCCAACGGAAAGTTTCTGGACCCCCAGAGGCTGTTCCCAGGTCAAGTCCTGAAAAAATGGTGCAGCAACACAGACCATGCAATGAAGATCCTGAACAAAGAATCCCTTGGAAGCCCCAAATGGCTTGTGATCCACACAGGAACAAACGACCTACGCACCCTACAGGAAGGCACTGCTAGGGCGGTGAGCAGGATGGCGGAAAAGGCCAGCAAGGAATTCCCCGAGGCGCGGATCGTGATCTCCACACTACTGCCCAGAAAGGACACCCCAGCCTATATAATCCACAACACCAACAGGGAGATCGACACGAGATGTTCTGTCTTCCCCAACGTCTACCTGGCCCATCATCCAAACATCAACACAAGGGACCTCTATGACGAAATACATCTACTCAAACAGCGGATGTGGGTCTTCGCAAGAAACCTCATAAACACTGCCAAAAGACGCAGCCCTCCCACCCCCTCTACCATTGGGAGCCGTAACCCAAACAGGACCACCAATGTCCCCCACCCCCCTTTACAAAACCAACAACAGAACCGTGCTTTTATACCTGACCCAAGACCCCCCTCTAGACCACAGACTGTAGACCAAGAACTGAGAAAGATCATGACGATGCTGAACAGCCTGATAGAAAGCCGGAGAAATTATTAATATTGTTATTTATCATTATCATTATTGTTATCTTATCAGTATTATTACTATTATTAGATAGATATATGTGCATGCCTCATGAAATTTATACTAAATCATCATTTAGCATTATAGAAAATAGTGTTCCCACACGCATCCCACAAAATAGGTCCATTTTATTTCGTTTTATTGAACTATATAAATGCGTTCTTTCCACATAAGCTGCTGGAATATCCAGGGCCTCCGCTCCTCAACTTTTGGGATGAAGAGTACAGACCCTGAATTCCTAAAAGCTATAAAAGACATTGATATAATTGTGTTAACAGAAACATGGTGCCAAAAGGACATGCCGACCCACTGTCCTCCAATGTACCATGAAATCATTGTGCCCTCAGTAAAGAACACTAAGACACGCAAGGGCAAAACCTCCGGGGGAATCCTGGTGTGGTATAAAGGAGAACTGAACAAACACATCTCACCGATAAAACAGGGAAAATCACACGTATGGCTAAAATTAGATAAAAATATAGGAATAGCAAAAAACGATGTTTACTTATGTGCGATCTACATACCTCCAATAGAATCGCCATATTTTGAAGAGGAGATATTTGACACTCTCCACATGGAAATCAGCCATTTCCAGGCCCAAGGAAAGGTGCTACTATGTGGGGACCTAAATGCAAGGACAGGATGTGAACCTGACTTCATAGACCCACAGGGCAACAACCATGTGTTTGGCCAGACCCCTCTATATGTCACACCAGCCATCGCAAACCGAAACAACCTCGATTGTGTAATAAATAAAAGCGGTAGGGAGGTAGTGCAACTCTGCCGAGCCTTAGGCCTGTACATAGTTAACGGTAGGTTCAGAGGGGACTCCTTAGGGAGACTCACATATTCCTCAACTCTTGGGTCTAGTGTGGTGGATTATACAATCACTGACCTGGACCCCTGCGATATCAACGCATTCACTGTCAGGCAGCAATCCCCCCTCTCAGACCATAACCAAATAAATGTGTACCTTAAACTTTCTGCCCAAACTACAGACACAAAAAAGGAACCCATTAAGCTACATAAAATAAACCAGACATACAGATGGGCCCCAGACAGTGGAGATAAATTCATCACAGCACTAAATTCACCTGATCTCACAAGTAAAATTTCAAAATTTAAAGAAAATCTATATGAGATCACCAGAGATGGTGTAAACATGGCCATAGAGGATATAAATATGATCTTCCATGAGGCAGCTGTAAAAGCCGACCTCGTGAAACAGAAGAGGAAGAGTCACAAAAGACAAAATAAAAATAAGAAATGGTTTGACCACGAATGCAAAAATGCCAGAAAAGACCTGAGAAAAATATCAAACCAAAAGCATCGGCAACCAAACAATCCGGACCTACGTACTAGATACAATGAAACCCTCAAAAGATATAAACACACCATTAGGAACAAAACACAAAACTATACCCACAAAATACTCGAAGAAATTGAAAACTCCACCAATCCAAAACAATTCTGGGAAATGTGGAATAACCTGAGTACAACACAATTGCAAGCATTACCAATCCAAGATGGCGACATCTGGAGAACACATTTTGAAAACCTCTACAAAGACATCCCAATAAACGAAACAAACCCAAGTCAACATCAGGTCACAGAAAAACTCCACACATTAGAAGCAACAATTAAAGACAACCAAAACCCTCTAGACTCCCCAATCACATGGAAAGAACTGGACACAGAAAAAAAATCTCTCCACCTAAAGAAAGCCTGTGGCCCAGACAACATCAAAAATGAAATGCTCAAGTTCAGCAATATGGAGATGCAGGGTGCGGTACTCAAATTATTCAACATCATATTACGTTCAGGCTGTTTTCCCGATATCTGGTGCCAAGGACTAATCTCCCCCATATATAAAAGCGGAAACAAATCAGACCCAAATAACTACCGCGGCATCTGTGTCAACAGTTGTCTAGGGAAGTTATTCTGCAGTATTCTAAACAGTAGATTACTTGATTTTCTTAACAAACATAATATCCTCAGAAAAAACCAAATAGGGTTTCTTCCAAAACACCGCACCGCCGACCATATCTATACCCTTCACACCCTCATTGAAAAACATATACACCAAACAAAAAATGGGAAAATATTCGCCTGTTTCATCGACTTCAAGAAAGCCTTTGACTCTATATGGCACGAAGGGCTCTATTATAAACTTCTTCAGTGTGGAATAGGGGGCAAAGTCTATGACCTTATTAAATCAATGTATCTGAAAAACAAATGCGGGGTCAAAATTGGAGACAAACGCACCGATTTCTTCACCCAGAGAAGAGGCGTCCGACAGGGCTGCAATTTGAGCCCGATCCTGTTCAACATATACATAAATGAATTAGCAGACATGCTGGAGCAAAGCGAGTCACCAGGTCTCCGTCTCCTTGATGGAGAAGTGAAATTCCTGTTCTATGCGGACGACCTGGTTCTGCTGTCTCCCACAGAACAGGGATTACAGCAACAACTAGACCTACTCGACAAATACTGCCAAAATTGGGCTCTAACAGTAAATCTAAAGAAAACCAACATCATGATTTTTCAAAAAAGGCCCAGATGTCAGGAAAACAAATACCAATTTACCCTCAGTGATACCGCTATAGGACACACTATGAGCTACACCTACCTTGGTCTAACTATTACAGCATCAGGGAGCTTCAGCATAGCAGTGAATGCACTAAAAGAAAAAGCCCGAAGAGCCCTATATGCAATAAAAAGAAAATTCTACAACATCCAAATCCCAATCAAAATCTGGCTCAAAATATTTGACAGCATAATCCTGCCCATTGCACTGTACGGTAGTGAAGTATGGGGCCCGCTAAATCACCAAAGCTACACTAAATGGGAAAAACACACAATAGAAGCCCTACATGCAGAATTCTGCCGAAGCATCCTTCGCACCCAAAGAAAAACGCCAACAAATGCATGCAGAGCCGAACTAGGCAGATACCCACTGATAATAAACATCCAAAAACGAGCACTAAACTTCCTAAATCACCTCAAATCTAGCTCCCCAGACACCCTTCATTTCAAAGCCTTTCAGACCCAAGAGCTAAACCCAGAAAAGAGTCCCCTGAGTCAGCTGCTACTGAAACTAAGTACTCAGCCGGACCCTGACCAGCCCCAGACCAACACAGCCGTCCAAACACCAATCCGAGTGAACCAAATCATTAAACAATGCAAAGAAACCTACCTGGAACATTGGAACAAAATAACCGAAAGCCAAAGCAGATTAGAATGTTACCGGGCCCTAAAAAGAGATTATAAACTGGCAGACTACCTCACGACCATCAGAGACACAAAACAGAGACAGACCCTCACCAGGTACAGACTAAGCGACCACCAACTGGAAATTGAAAAAGGCAGATACAAGAAATCCTGGCAGCCTAGAGAGAATAGAATATGCGATCAATGTCTGGCCGGCGAGGTTGAAACAGAAATGCATTTCCTCCTAAAATGCGAAAAATTCAACACATCAAGAAACATATTATTCAACAAGCTAAGCCAAACAACCCCAGATTTCAAGGAATTGGATGACCTGTCAAAATTGAGATTAGTCCTGGGAGAAGGAGACAGACCATACCTTGGGGCCAAATATGTAACAACATGTCACAACCTGAGGACTGTTTAAAAGTAAGACTGTTTAAAATTAATATTGTTAAAAGTAATATTGTATGTACCCAACAAATGTCAAATCGATTGACACCTACAGAATGTTGGAAAACTGTACCTTTTTGCTATGTAAGCTTTGGCAATATGGTTCTCTGTAAACTTTCATGCCAATAAAGCATTTGAATTGGAATTGGAATTGGAGATAGGGAGTGTGAGAGAGAGAGAGATTGGGAGTGAGAGAGAGAGAGATTGGGAGTGTGAGAGAGAGAGAGATTGGGAGTGAGGGAGAGAGACATTGGGAGTGTGAGAGAGAGAGATTGGGAGTGTGAGAGAGAGAGATTGGGAGTGTGAGAGAGAGAGAGATTGGGAGTGTGAGAGAGAGAGAGATTGGGAGTGTGAGAGAGAGAGAGATTGGGAGTGTGAGAGAGAGAGAGATTGGGAGTGAGAGAGAGAGAGATTGGGAGTGTGAGAGAGAGAGATTGGGAGTGAGAGAGAGAGAATTAGAGAGAGAGAGAGATTGGGAGTGAGAGAGAGAGAGAGATTGGGAGTGAGAGAGAGAGAGAGATTGGGAGTGTGAGAGAGAGAGATTGGGAGTGTGAGAGAGAGAGATTGGGAGTGTGAGAGAGAGATTGGGAGTGTGAGAGAGAGAGAGAGACTGGGAGTGAGAGAGAGAGACAGATTGGGAGTGTGAGAGAGAGAGAGAGACTGGGAGTGTGAGAGAGAGAGATTGGGAGTGTGAGAGAGAGAGAGATTGGGAGTGTGAGAGAGAGAGATTGGGAGTGTGAGAGAGAGAGAGACTGGGAGTGTGAGAGAGAGAGATTGGGAGTGTGAGAGAGAGAGATTGGGAGTGTGAGAGAGAGAGAGATTGGGAGTGTGAGAGAGAGAGATTGGGAGTGTGAGAGAGAGAGAGATTGGGAGTGTGAGAGAGAGAGAGATTGGGAGTGTGAGAGGGAGATTGGGAGTGTGAGAGAGAGAGATTGGGAGTGTGAGAGAGAGAGAGATTGGGAGTGTGAGAGAGAGAGAGATTGGGAGTGTGAGAGAGAGAGATTGGGAGTGTGAGAGAGAGCGATTGGGAGTGTGAGAGAGAGAGATTGGGAGTGTGAGAGAGAGAGATTGGGAGTGTGAGAGAGAGAGATTGGGAGTGTGAGAGAGAGAGAGATTGGGAGTGTGAGAGAGGGAGATTGGGAGTGTGAGAGAGAGAGAGGTTGGGAGTGTGACAGAGAGAGAGATTGGGAGTGTGAGAGAGAGAGAGACTGGGAGTGTGAGAGAGAGAGATTGGGAGTGTGAGAGAGAGAGAGAGTTTGGGAGTGTGAGAGAGAGAGATTGGGAGTGTGAGAGAGAGAGACTGGGAGTGTGAGAGAGAGAGAGATTGGGAGTGTGAGAGAGAGAGATTGGGAGTGTGAGAGAGAGAGATTGGGAGTGTGAGAGAGAGAGACTGGGAGTGTGAGAGAGAGAGATTGGGAGTGTGAGAGAGAGAGAGATTGGGAGTGTGAGAGAGAGAGATTGGGAGTGTGAGGGAGAGAGATTGGGAGTGTGAGAGAGAGAGACTGGGAGTGTGAGAGAGAGAGATTGGGAGTGTGAGAGAGAGAGACTGGGAGTGTGAGAGAGAGAGATTGGGAGTGTGAGAGAGAGAGAGATTGGGAGTGTGAGAGAGAGAGAGAGATTGGGAGTGTGAGAGAGAGAGAGATTGGGAGTGAGAGAGAGAGAGAGATTGGGAGTGTGTGAGAGAGAGAGACTGGGAGTGAGAGAGAGAGAGATTGGGAGTGTGAGAGAGAGAGAGATTGTGAGTGTGAGAGAGAGAGAGATTGGGAGTGTGAGAGAGAGAGAGATTGGGAGTGAGAGAGAGAGAGATTGGGAGTGTGAGAGAGAGAGAGATTGGGAGTGTGAGAGAGAGCGAGATTGGGAGTGAGAGAGAGAGAGAGATTGGGAGTGTGAGAGAGAGAGAGATTGGGAGTGTGAGAGAGAGAGAGATTGGGAGTGTGAGAGAGAGATTGGGAGTGTGAGAGAGAGAGATTGGGAGTGTGAGAGAGAGAGACTGGGAGTGTGAGAGAGAGAGATTGGGATTGTGAGAGAGAGAGAGATTGGGAGTGAGAGAGAGAGAGAGGTTGGGAGTGTGTGAGAGAGAGAGACTGGGAGCGAGAGAGAGAGAGAATGGGAGTGTGAGAGAGAGAGAGATTGGGAGTGTGTGCCATACCTTGGGGCTAAATATGTAACAACATGTCACAACCTGAGGACTGTTTAAAAGTAAGACTGTTTAAAATTAATATTGAACGTACCAAATGAAGTAGAAAGACTGTTTAAAATTAATATTGTTTAAAAGTAATATTGTATATACCCAACAAATGTCAAATCGATTGACACCTACAGAATGTTGGAAAACTGTACCTTTTTGCAATGTAAGCTTTGGCAATATGGTTCTCTGTAAACTTTCATGCCAATAAAGCATTTGAACTGAACTGAACTGATTGGGAGTGTGAGAGAGAGAGAGACTGGGAGTGTGAGGGAGAGAGAGATTGGGAGTGTGAGAGAGAGAGATTGGGAGTGTGAGAGAGAGAGAGAGATTGGGAGTGTGAGAGAGAGAGAGATTGGGAGTGAGAGAGTGAGAGAGATTGGGAGTGTGAGAGAGAGAGAGATTGGGAGTGTGAGAGAGAGAGAGAGATTGGGAGTGTGAGAGAGAGAGAGAGAATGGGAGTGAGAGAGAGAGAGTGGGAGTGTGAGAGAGAGAGAGAGATTGGGAGTGTGAGAGAGAGAGATTGGGAGTGAGAGAGAGAGAGAGATTGGGAGTGTGAGAGAGAGAGAGATTGGGAGTGTGAGAGAGAGAGAGATTGGGAGTGTGAGAGAGAGAGAGATTGGGAGTGAGAGAGAGAGAGATTGGGAGTGTGAGAGAGAGAGAGATTGGGAGTGAGGGAGAGAGACATTGGGAGTGTGAGAGAGAGAGATTGGGAGTGTGAGAGAGAGAGATTGGGAGTGTGAGAGAGAGAGAGATTGGGAGTGTGAGAGAGAGAGAGATTGGGAGTGAGAGAGAGAGAGATTGGGAGTGTGAGAGAGAGAGATTGGGAGTGAGAGAGAGAGAGATTGGGAGTGTGAGAGAGAGAGATTGGGAGTGAGAGAGAGAGAGAATTAGAGTGAGAGAGAGAGATTGGGAGTGAGAGAGAGAGAGATTGGGAGTGAGAGAGAGAGAGAGATTGGGAGTGTGAGAGAGAGAGATTGGGAGTGTGAGAGAGAGAGATTGGGAGTGTGAGAGAGAGAGAGATTGGGAGTGTGAGAGAGAGAGAGAAACTGGGAGTGAGAGAGAGAGACAGATTGGGAGTGTGAGAGAGAGAGAGACTGGGAGTGTGAGAGAGAGCGATTGGGAGTGTGAGAGAAAGAGATTGGGAGTGTGAGAGAGAGAGATTGGGAGTGTGAGAGAGAGAGAGACTGGGAGTGTGAGAGAGAGAGATTGGGAGTGAGAGAGAGAGAGATTGGGAGTGTGAGAGAGAGAGAGATTGGGAGTGTGAGAGAGAGAGATTGGGAGTGTGAGAGAGAGAGAGATTGGGAGTGTGAGAGAGAGAGAGATTGGGAGTGTGAGAGAGAGAGATTGGGAGTGTGAGAGAGAGAGAGATTGGGAGTGTGAGAGAGAGAGAGATTGGGAGTGTGAGAGAGGGAGATTGGGAGTGTGAGAGAGAGAGAGATTGGGAGTGTGAGAGAGAGAGATTGGGAGTGTGAGAGAGAGAGAGATTGGGAGTGTGAGAGAGAGAGAGATTGGGAGTGTGAGAGAGAGAGATTGGGAGTGTGAGAGAGAGAGATTGGGAGTGAGAGAGAGAGAGATTGGGAGTGTGAGAGAGAGATTGGGAGTGTGAGAGAGAGAGAGATTGGGAGTGTGAGAGAGAGAGAGATTGGGAGTGTGAGAGAGGGAGATTGGGAGTGTGAGAGAGAGAGAGATTGGGAGTGTGACAGAGAGAGAGATTGGGAGTGTGAGAGAGAGAGAGACTGGGAGTGTGAGAGAGAGAGATTGGGAGTGTGAGAGAGAGAGAGATTGGGAGTGTGAGAGAGAGAGAGATTGGGAGTGTGAGAGAGGGAGATTGGGAGTGTGAGAGAGAGAGAGATTGGGAGTGCGAGAGAGAGAGAGATTGGGAGTGTGAGAGAGAGAGAGACTGGGAGTGTGAGAGAGAGAGATTGGGAGTGTGAGAGAGAGAGATTGGGAGTGTGAGAGAGAGAGATTGGGAGTGTGAGAGAGAGAGAGATTGGGAGTGAGAGAGCGAGAGAGATTGGGAGTGTGAGAGAGAGAGATTGGGAGTGAGAGAGAGAGAGAGATTGGGAGAAAGTGAGAGAGAGAGATTGGGAGTGTGAGAGAGAGAGAGATTGGGAGTGTGAGAGAGAGAGAGATTGGGAGTGTGAGAGAGAGAGAGATATTGGGAGTGTGAGAGAGAGATTGGGAGTGTGAGAGAGAGAGAGATTGGGAGTGTGAGAGAGAGAGAGATTGGGAGTGTGAGAGAGAGAGAGACTGGGAGTGTGAGAGAGAGAGAGATTGGGAGTGAGAGAGAGAGAGATTGGGAGTGTGAGAGAGAGAGAGATTGGGAGTGTGAGAGAGAGATTGGGAGTGTGAGAGAGAGAGAGATAGGGAGTGTGAGAGAGAGAGAGACTGGGAGTGTGAGAGAGAGAGAGATTGGGAGTGTGAGAGAGAGAGAGATTGGGAGTGTGAGAGAGAGATTGGGAGTGTGAGAGAGAGAGATTGGGAGTGTGAGAGAGAGAGACTGGGAGTGTAAGAGAGAGAGATTGGGAGTGAGAGAGAGAGAGATTGGGAGTGTGAGAGAGAGAGATTGGGAGTGTGAGAGAGAGAGATTGGGAGTGTGAGAGAGAGAGAGATTGGGAGTGCGAGAGAGAGAGAGATTGGGAGTGTGAGAGAGAGAGAGACTGGGAGTGTGAGAGAGAGAGATTGGGAGTGTGAGAGAGAGAGATTGGGAGTGTGAGAGAGAGAGATTGGGAGTGTGAGAGAGAGAGAGATTGGGAGTGAGAGAGCGAGAGAGATTGGGAGTGTGAGAGAGAGAGATTGGGAGTGAGAGAGAGAGAGAGATTGACCATACCTTGGGGCTAAATATGTAACAACATGTCACAACCTGAGGACTGTTTAAAAGTAAGACTGTTTAAAATTAATATTGAACGTACCAAATGAAGTAGAAAGACTGTTTAAAATTAATATTGTTTAAAAGTAATATTGTATATACCCAACAAATGTCAAATCGATTGACACCTACAGAATGTTGGAAAACTGTACCTTTTTGCAATGTAAGCTTTGGCAATATGGTTCTCTGTAAACTTTCATGCCAATAAAGCATTTGAACTGAACTGAACTGAATTGATTGGGAGAAAGTGAGAGAGAGAGATTGGGAGTGTGAGAGAGAGAGAGATTGGGAGTGTGAGAGAGAGAGAGATTGGGAGTGTGAGAGAGAGAGAGATATTGGGAGTGTGAGAGAGAGATTGGGAGTGTGAGAGAGAGAGAGATTGGGAGTGTGAGAGAGAGAGAGATTGGGAGTGTGAGAGAGAGAGAGACTGGGAGTGTGAGAGAGAGAGAGATTGGGAGTGAGAGAGAGAGAGATTGGGAGTGTGAGAGAGAGAGAGATTGGGAGTGTGAGAGAGAGATTGGGAGTGTGAGAGAGAGAGAGATAGGGAGTGTGAGAGAGAGAGAGACTGGGAGTGTGAGAGAGAGAGAGATTGGGAGTGTGAGAGAGAGAGAGATTGGGAGTGTGAGAGAGAGATTGGGAGTGTGAGAGAGAGAGATTGGGAGTGTGAGAGAGAGAGACTGGGAGTGTAAGAGAGAGAGATTGGGAGTGAGAGAGAGAGAGATTGGGAGTGTGAGAGAGAGAGATTGGGAGTGTGAGAGAGAGAGATTGGGAGTGTGAGAGAGAGAGACTGGGAGTGTGAGAGAGAGAGATTGGGAGTGTGAGAGAGAGACTGGGAGTGTGAGAGAGAGAGATTGGGAGTGTGAGAGAGAGAGAGATTGGGAGTGTGAGAGAGAGAGAGAGATTGGGAGTGTGAGAGAGAGAGAGATTGGGAGTGAGAGAGAGAGAGAGATTGGGAGTGTGTGAGAGAGAGAGACTGGGAGTGAGAGAGAGAGAGATTGGGAGTGTGAGAGAGAGAGAGATTGTGAGTGTGAGAGAGAGAGAGATTGGGAGTGTGAGAGAGAGAGAGATTGGGAGTGAGAGAGAGAGAGAGATTGGGAGTGTGAGAGAGAGAGAGATTGGGAGTGTGAGAGAGAGAGAGATTGGGAGTGTGAGAGAGAGAGATTGGGAGTGTGAGAGAGAGAGATTGGGAGTGTGAGAGAGAGAGATTGGGAGTGTGAGAGAGAGAGACTGGGAGTGTGAGAGAGAGAGATTGGGAGTGTGAGAGAGAGAGAGAGATTGGGAGTGTGAGAGCGAGAGATTGGGAGTGTGAGAGAGAGAGAGATTGGGAGTGAGAGAGAGAGAGAGATTGGGAGTGTGTGAGAGAGAGAGACTGGGAGTGAGAGAGAGAGAGAATGGGAGTGTGAGAGAGAGAGAGATTGGGATTGTGAGAGAGAGAGAGATTGGGAGTGTGTGAGAGAGAGAGATTGGGAGTGTGAGAGAGAGAGAT
This sequence comes from Somniosus microcephalus, assembly GCF_052327205.1. Taxonomy (NCBI): domain Eukaryota; kingdom Metazoa; phylum Chordata; class Chondrichthyes; order Squaliformes; family Somniosidae; genus Somniosus; species Somniosus microcephalus. Next base: position 28,008 of record NW_028226258.1, on the reverse strand, counting down.
TGGGAGTGTGAGACAGAGAGAGATTGGGAGTGAGGGAGAGAGACATTGGGAGTGTGAGAGAGAGAGATTGGGAGTGTGAGAGAGAGAGATTGGGAGTGTGAGAGAGAGAGAGATTGGGAGTGTGAGAGAGAGAGAGATTGGGAGTGTGAGAGAGAGAGATTGGGAGTGTGAGAGAGAGAGAGATTGGGAGTGAGAGAGAGAGAGATTGGGAGTGTGAGAGAGAGAGATTGGGAGTGAGAGGGAGAGAGAATTAGAGTGAGAGAGAGAGATTGGGAGTGAGAGAGAGAGAGAGATTGGGAGTGAGAGAGAGAGAGAGATTGGGAGTGTGAGAGAGAGAGATTGGGAGTGTGAGAGAGAGAGATTGGGAGTGTGAGAGACAGAGAGAGAGACTGGGAGTGAGAGAGAGAGACAGATTGGGAGTGTGAGAGAGAGAGAGACTGGGAGTGTGAGAGAGAGAGATTGGGAGTGAGAGAGAGAGAGATTGGGAGTGTGAGAGAGAGAGATTGGGAGTGTGAGAGAGAGAGAGACTGGGAGTGTGAGAGAGAGAGATTGGGAGTGTGAGAGAGAGAGAGATTGGGAGTGTGAGAGAGAGAGAGATTGGGAGTGTGAGAGAGAGAGATTGGGAGTGTGAGAGAGAGAGATTGGGAGTGTGAGAGAGATTGGGAGTGTGAGAGAGAGAGATTGGGAGTGTGAGAGAGAGAGAGATTGGGAGTGTGAGAGAGAGAGAGATTGGGAGTGTGAGAGAGGGAGATTGGGAGTGTGAGAGAGAGAGAGATTGGGAGTGTGACAGAGAGAGAGATTGGGAGTGTGAGAGAGAGAGAGACTGGGAGTGTGAGAGAGAGAGATTGGGAGTGTGCGAGAGAGAGATTGAGAGTGTGAGAGAGAGAGAGATTGGGAGTGTGAGAGAGGGAGATTGGGAGTGTGAGAGAGAGAGAGATTGGGAGTGCGAGAGAGAGAGAGATTGGGAGTGTGAGAGAGAGAGAGACTGGGAGTGTGAGAGAGAGAGAGATTGGGAGTGAGAGAGAGAGATTGGGAGTGTGAGAGAGAGAGAGATTGGGAGTGAGAGAGAGAGAGAGATTGGGAGTGTGAGAGAGAGAGAGATTGGGAGTGAGAGAGAGAGAGATTGGGAGTGTGAGAGAGAGAGAGATTGGGAGTGAGAGAGAGAGAGAGATTGGGAGTGAGAGAGAGAGATTGGGAGTGTGAGAGTGAGAGAGATTGGGAGTGTGAGAGAGAGAGAGATTGGGAGTGTGCGAGAGAGAGAGATTGGGAGTGTGAGAGAGAGAGAGATTGGGAGTGTGAGAGAGAGAGAGATTTGGAGCGTGAGAGAGAGAGAGATTGGGAGTGTGAGAGAGAGAGAGATATTGGGAGTGTGAGAGAGAGATTGGGAGTGTGAGAGAGAGAGAGATTGGGAGTGTGAGAGAGAGAGAGATTGGGAGTGTGAGAGAGAGAGAGACTGGGAGTGTGAGAGAGAGAGAGATTGGGAGTGAGAGAGAGAGAGAGATTGGGAGTGTGAGAGAGAGAGATTGGGAGTGTGAGAGAGAGATTGGGAGTGTGAGAGAGAGAGAGATTGGGAGTGTGAGAGAGAGAGATTGGGAGTGTGAGAGTGAGAGAGATTGGGAGTGTGAGAGAGAGAGATTGGGAGTGTGAGAGAGAGATTGGGAGTGTGAGAGAGAGAGAGATTGGGAGTGTGAGAGAGAGATTGGGAGTGTGAGAGAGAGAGAGATAGGGAGTGTGAGAGAGAGAGAGACTGGGAGTGTGAGAGAGAGAGAGATTGGGAGTGTGAGAGAGAGAGAGATTGGGAGTGTGAGAGAGAGATTGGGAGTGTGAGAGAGAGAGATTGGGAGTGATAGAGAGAGAGAGATTGGGAGTGTGAGAGAGACTGGGAGTGTGAGAGAGAGAGAGATTGGGAGTGTGAGAGAGAGAGTGGGAGTGTGAGAGAGAGAGAGACTGGGAGTGTGAGAGAGAGAGATTGGGAGTGAGAGAGAGAGAGATTGGGAGTGTGAGAGAGAGAGATTGGGAGTGAGAGAGAGAGAGAGATTGGGAGTGAGTGAGAGAGAGAGATTGGGAGTGTGAGAGAGAGAGAGATTGGGAGTGTGAGAGTGAGAGAGATTGGGAGTGTGAGAGAGAGAGAGATTGGGAGTGTGAGAGAGAGATTGGGAGTGTGAGAGAGAGAGAGATTGGGAGTGTGAGAGAGAGAGAGATTTAGAGCGTGAGAGAGAGATTGGGAGTGTGAGAGAGAGAGATTGGGAGTGATAGAGAGAGAGAGATTGCGAGTGTGAGAGAGAGAGAGACTGGGAGTGTGAGAGAGAGAGAGATTGGGAGTGTGAGAGAGAGAGAGACTGGGAGTGTGAGAGAGTGAGAGACTGGGAGTGTGACAGCGCAGGAAAACCCGGGAACAGAGAGAGAGAAACCGGGAACAGAGAGAGAGAACTCCAAAACAGGGAGAGAGAGAGAGCAGAGCCCGAGCAGCAACCGGAGCACGGAGCCTGAAGCCGGAGAAAGGCCCGAGGAACCGGGCCGAGCGAGGCACCGGAGAGACCGAGAGACCGAGCGACCCGTCACCAGGACACCGAGAGCCCGGAGACACCCGGGACACAGCCCGGCTCACCGAGACCGAGAGACCGGCCCAGAGACACAGTGAGGCCCGGGGACAGAGAGAGAGAGAGCGACCGCGAGAACCAGAGAGAACGGTGTGTGACTCTGTCAACCGGAGCACGGGGCCTGAAGCCGGAGAAAGGCCCGAGGAACCGGGCCGAGCGAGGCACCGGAGAGAGGGAGAGCGAGCGGCAGCAGGGGTCGACCCAGACCGGGAGGAGCGGCCCGAGCCAGTCAGGGAGGCGAGTGGAGAGGTAGGGGTGCCGGATCGGGTCGGGCCTGGACAGCGAGCAAGCCCGGGGCCTGAAATCCGAGAAACTCCGGGGTCGGAGAGACTCGGCCGGGCCGGGACTGCACAGCCGAGCCGAGGGGCTGGGACCAGGGCAGAGGCCCGGAGAGCGAGCAAGCCCGGGGCCCGAAACCCGAGAAACTCCGGGGTCGGAGAAACTCGGACAAACACCGGGCCGGGACGGGACTGCACAGCCGAGCCGAGGGGCTGGGACCAGAGCAGAAACAGCCTGAGAGAGAGGAAAACTCCGGGTCCGGAGGAAAAAAGCTATACCTAGATCTACCTAAATTTAGTTAACCTAGAAAAAGAACAACAAACCCGAAGAAAAAAAAGAAAAAAAAGAAAAAAAAAAAAAAAAAAAGAAAAAAGAAAGGAATAGAAACCAGAGAGAAACGATAAACAACCCGAACCAGGAACCTGTGAGAGAGAGAGAGAGAAACTTTTAAGAGCAGCTATATCAAAGATGAACCCCTGAAAAACTCTCAATTTTGGACCTAAAAGTGGGATAAGGTGGAACACGACACAAAAAAGAGAAAAAAAGTTATCTACCTGAGACAAAACAAACGACTACAATGAGCAGGGAAATGAAATATCCTGAGCAATGCACAAAAAATAAAGCAAAGGAAAAACACAAGGACATAACACTAAAAAGTAACCCAGAGGTCCTCTACGTTGACTATACCACACACAAAGGGATTAAGACGAAGAACAACCTCATATTCTACACCGACTCCATTCCCTCATGGAAGGAGACTTTACAAAAATACTACGCATACGTCTCCAGCGAAGGTATTGGCAGTGGAGGCAGACTGAAAATATGTAAAGATGGAAATCTAGATAAAGATGACCCCCTGCTAACCATAAGCTACTACAACAAAAAAGGAAAGATCATGATACAGGGGAATGTAGAAAGTCTGGACTCCTTCGAAAAGGAATTCCCCCAGCTGAAAACTAAGGCAGACACAAATAGGACCAATGGACAGGAGGCAAAAGAGAATCGAACAGAGGATGATGAGAGCCAAGCGGAGGAAGAAGAAGAGAGTCCAGCAGAGACACACACCTCCCTGACCATCTCCACCCCCCCCACACCTCTCAACGCAAACAAACTGCTGAAAGAGAGTCTGTCCAAACTAGAACTCGAATTCAACGAATACAGAGAAACACAGACCAAGAACTGGACGGAGGAACTCAAACAGCTGAAAATGGAAAACGAGTCCACCATCCACAATCTGAGAAAGACCGTAGAGGAACAAATAAATAAGATCAAAGAACTCCATACCCAACTAAACAAAATGACGGAGGCCGTAGAAAGGCTCAGCAGGCAACACAAACCTCTTAAGGTCCAAAAAACAACACACACAAGGACACAGAACCCGTCGGATGCCACCCCACACGAGGACACACCGAAAGCCACAAACCCCGCTCCTGCCACACAGCTCACCACAGAAACCCAGCCAACAACCAGCCCTCAGTCGAGTCCTGCCCAGACTACCGCTACCCAGTCCTCACACACAGGGACGCAGAACCCGTCAGATGCCCCCCCACACGAGGACACACCGAAAGCCTCAAACCCCGCTCCTGCCACACAACATATCCCAGAAACCCAGCCAACAACCAGCCATCAGTCGAGTCCTGCCCAGACTACTGCTACCCAGTCTGAAAAACCAGCCCCTCAGGCGGTCCTGCTGACCGACTCCAACGGAAAGTTTCTGGACCCCCAGAGGCTGTTCCCAGGTCATCAAGTCCTGAAAAAATGGTGCAGCAACACAGAACATGCAATGAAGATCCTGAACAAAGAATCCCTTGGAAGCCCCAAATGGCTTGTGATCCACACAGGCACAAACGACCTACGCACCCTACGGGAAGGCACTGCTAGGGCGGTGAGCAGGATGGCGGAAAAGGCCAGCAAGGAATTCCCCGAGGCGCGGATCGTGATCTCCACACTACTGCCCAGAAAGGACACCCCAGCCTATATAATCCACAACACCAACAGGGAGATCGACACGAGATGTTCTGTCTTCCCCAACGTCTACCTGGCCCATCATCCAAACATCAACACAAGGGACCTCTATGACGAAATACATCTACTCAAACAGCGGATGTGGGTCTTTGCAAAAAACCTCATAAACACTGCCAAAAGACGCAGCCCTCCCACCCCCTCTACCATTGGGAGCCGTAACCCAAACAGGACCACCAATGTCCCCCACCCCCCTTTACAAAACCAACAACAGAACCGTGCTTTTATACCTGACCCAAGACCACCCTCTAGACCACAGACTGTAGACCAAGAACTGAGAAAGATCATGACGATGCTGAACAGCCTGATAGAAAGCCGGAGAAATTATTAATATTGTTATTTATCATTATCATTATTGTTATCTTATCAGTATTATTACTACTATTAGATAGATATATGTGCATGCCTCATGAAATTTATACTAAATCATCATTTAGCAGTATAGAAAATAGTGTTTCCACACTCATCCCACAAAATAGGTCCATTTTATTTCGTTTTATTGAACTATATAAATGCGTTCTTTCCACATAAGCTGCTGGAATATCCAGGGCCTCCGCTCCTCAACTTTTGGGATGAAGAGTACAGACCCTGAATTCCTAAAAGCTATAAAAGACATTGATATAATTGTGTTAACAGAAACATGGTGCCAAAAGGACATGCCGACCCACTGTCCCCCAATGTACCATGAAATTATTGTGCCTTCAGTAAAGAACATTAAGACACGCAAGGGCAGAACCTCCGGGGGAATCCTGGTGTGGTATAAAGGAGAACTGAACAAACACATCTCACCGATAAAACAGGGAAAATCACACGTATGGCTAAAATTAGATAAAAATATAGGAATAGCAAAAAACGATGTTTACTTATGTGCGATCTACATACCTCCAATAGAATCGCCATATTTTGAAGAGGAGATATTTGACACTCTCCACATGGAAATCAGCCATTTCCAGGCCCAAGGAAAGGTGCTACTATGTGGGGACCTAAATGCAAGGACAGGATGTGAACCTGACTTCATAGACCCACAGGGCAACAACCATGTGTTTGGCCAGACCCCTCTATATGTCACACCAGCCATCGCAAACCGAAACAACCTCGATTGTGAAATAAATAAAAGCGGTAGGGAGGTAGTGCAACTCTGCCGAGCCTTAGGCCTGTACATAGTTAACGGTAGGTTCAGAGGGGACTCCTTAGGGAGACTCACATATTCCTCAACTCTTGGGTCTAGTGTGGTGGATTATACAATCACTGACCTGGACCCCTGCGATATCAACGCATTCACTGTCAGGCAGCAATCCCCCCTCTCAGACCATAACCAAATAAATGTGTACCTTAAACTTTCTGCCCAAACTACAGACACAAAAAAGGAACCCAGTAAGCTACATAAAATAAACCAGACATACAGATGGGCCCCAGACAGTGGAGATAAATTCATCACAGCACTAAATTCACCTGATCTCACAAGTAAAATTTCAAAATTTAAAGAAAATCTATATGAGATCACCAGAGATGGGGTAAACATGGCCATAGAGGATATAAATATGATCTTTCATGAGGCAGCTGTAAAAGCCGACCTCGTGAAACAGAAGAGGAAGAGTCACAAAAGACAAAATAAAAATAAGAAATGGTTTGACCACGAATGCAAAAATGCCAGAAAAGACCTGAGAAAAATATCAAACCAAAAGCATCGCCAACCAAACAATCCGGACCTACGTACTAGATACAATGAAACCCTCAAAAGATATAAACACACCATTAGGAACAAAACACAAAACTATACCCACAAAATACTAGAAGAAATTGAAAACTCCACCAACCCAAAACAATTCTGGGAAATGTGGAATAACCTGAGTACAACACAATTGCAAGCATTACCAATCCAAGATGGCGACATCTGGAGAACACATTTTGAAAACCTCTACAAAGACATCCCAATAAACGAAACAAACCCAAGTCAACATCAGGTCACAGAAAAACTCCACACATTAGAAGCAACAATCAAAGACAACCAAAACCCTCTAGACTCCCCAATCACATGGAAAGAAATGGCCACAAAAACAAAATCTCTCCACCTAAAGAAAGCCTGTGGCCCAGACAACATCAAAAATGAAATGCTCAAGTTCAGCAATATGGAGATGCAGGGTGCGGTACTCAAATTATTCAACATCATATTACGTTCAGGCTGTTTTCCCGATATCTGGTGCCAAGGACTAATCTCCCCCATATATAAAAGCGGAAACAAATCAGACCCAAATAACTACCGCGGCATCTGTGTCAACAGTTGTCTAGGGAAGTTATTCTGCAGTATTCTAAATAGTAGATTACTTGATTTTCTTAACAAACATAATATCCTCAGAAAAAACCAAATAGGCTTTCTTCCAAAACACCGCACCGCCGACCATATCTATACCCTTCACACCCTCATTGAAAAACATAAACACCAAACAAAAAATGGGAAAATATTCGCCTGTTTCATCGACTTCAAGAAAGCCTTTGACTCTATATGGCACGAAGGGCTCTATTATAAACTTCTTCAGTGTGGAATAGGGGGCAAAGTCTATGACCTTATTAAATCAATGTATCTGAAAAACAAATGCGGGGTCAAAATTGGAGACAAACGCACCGATTTCTTCACCCAGAGAAGAGGCGTCCGGCAGGGCTGCAATTTGAGCCCGACCCTGTTCAACATATACATAAATGAATTAGCAGACATGCTGGAGCAAAGCGAGTCACCAGGTCTCCGTCTCCTGGATGGAGAAGTGAAGTCCCTGTTCTATGCGGACGACCTGGTTCTGCTGTCTCCCACAGAACAGGGATTACAGCAACAACTAGACCTACTCGACAAATACTGCCAAAATTGGGCTCTAACAGTAAATCTAAAGAAAACCAACATCATGATTTTTCAGAAAAGACCCAGATGTCAGGAAAACAAATACCAGTTTACCCTCAGTGATACCACTATAGGACACACTATGAGCTACACCTACCTTGGTCTAACTATTACAGCATCAGGGAGCTTCAGCATAGCAGTGAATGCACTAAAAGAAAAAGCCCGAAGAGCCCTATATGCAATAAAAAGAAAATTCTACAACATCCAAATCCCAATCAAAATCTGGCTCAAAATTTTTGACAGCATAATCCTGCCCATTGCACTGTACGGTAGTGAAGTATGGGGCCCGCTAAATCACCAAAGCTACACTAAATGGGAAAAACACACAATAGAAGCCCTACATGCAGAATTCTGCCGAAGCATCCTTCGCACCCAAAGAAAAACGCCAACAAATGCATGCAGAGCCGAACTAGGCAGATACCCACTGATAATAAACATCCAAAAACGAGCACTAAAGTTCCTAAATCACCTCAAATCTAGCTCCCCAGACACCCTTCATTTCAAAGCCTTTCAGACCCAAGAGCTAAACCCAGAAAAGAGTCCCCTGAGTCAGCTGCTACTGAAACTAAGTACTCAGCCGGACCCTGACCAGCCCCAGACCAACACAGCCGTCCAAACACCAATCCGAGTGAACCAAATCATTAAAAAATGCAAAGAAACCTACCTGGAACATTGGAACAAAATAACCGAAAGCCAAAGCAGATTAGAATGTTACCGGGCCCTAAAAAGAGAATATAAACTGGCAGACTACCTCACGACCATCAGAGACACAAAACAGAGACAGACCCTCACCAGGTACAGACTAAGCGACCACCAACTGGAAATTGAAAAAGGCAGATACAAGAAATCCTGGCAGCCTAGAGAGAATAGAATATGCGATCAATGTCTGGCTGGCGAGGTTGAAACAGAAATGCATTTCCTCCTAAAATGCGAAAAATTCAACACATCAAGAAACATATTATTCAACAAGCTAAGCCAAACAACCCCAGATTTCAAGGAATTGGATGATCTGTCAAAATTGAGATTAGTCCTAGGAGAAGGAGACAGACCATACCTTGGGGCTAAATATGTAACAACATGTCACAACCTGAGGACTGTTTAAAAGTAAGACTGTTTAAAATTAATATTGAACGTACCAAATGAAGTAGAAAGACTGTTTAAAATTAATATTGTTTAAAAGTAATATTGTATATACCCAACAAATGTCAAATCGATTGACACCTACAGAATGTTGGAAAACTGTACCTTTTTGCTATGTAAGCTTTGGCAATATGGTTCTCTGTAAACTTTCATGCCAATAAAGCATTTGAACTGAACTGAACTGAACTGAGAGATTGGGAGTGTGAGAGAGAGAGATTGGGAGTGTGAGAGAGAGAGACTGGGAGTGTGAGAGAGAGAGACTGGGAGTGTGAGAGAGAGAGAGACTGGGAATGCGAAAAATTCAACACATCAAGAAACATATTATTCAACAAGCTAAGCCAAACAACCCCAGATTTCAAGGAATTGGATGATCTGTCAAAATTGAGATTCGTCCTAGGAGAAGGAGACAGACCATACCTTGGGGCCAAATATGTAACAACATGTCACAACCTGAGGACTGTTTAAAAGTAAGACTGTTTAAAATTAATATTGAACGTACCAAATGAAGTAGAAAGACTGTTTAAAATTAATATTGTTTAAAAGTAATATTGTATGTACCCAACAAATGTCAAATCGATTGACACCTACAGAATGTTGGAAAACTGTACCTTTTTGCTATGTAAGCTTTGGCAATATGGTTCTCTATAAACTTTCATGCCAATAAAGCATTTGAACTGAACTGAACTGAACTGAGAGAGAGATTGGGAGTGTGAGAGAGAGAGAGACTGGGAGTGTGAGAGAGAGAGAGACTGGGAGTGTGAGAGAGAGAGAGATTGGGAGTGTGAGAGAGAGAGATTGGGAGTGTGAGAGAGAGAGACTGGGAGTGTGAGAGAGAGAGACTGGGAGTGTGAGAGAGAGAGAGACTGGGAGTGTGAGAGAGAGAGAGATTGGGAGTGTGAGAGAGAGATTGGGAGTGTGAGAGAGAGAGAGATTGGGAGTGTGAGAGAGAGAGAGATTGGGAGTGTGAGAGAGAGAGAGACTGGGAGTGTGAGAGAGAGAGATTGGGAGTGAGAGAGAGAGAGAGATTGGGAGTGTGAGAGAGAGAGATTGGGAGTGTGAGAGAGAGAGAGATAGGGAGTGTGAGAGAGAGAGAGACTGGGAGTGTGAGAGAGAGAGAGATTGGGAGTGTGAGAGAGAGAGAGATATTGGGAGTGTGAGAGAGAGATTGGGAGTGTGAGAGAGAGAGAGATTGGGAGTGTGAGAGAGAGAGAGATTGGGAGTGTGAGAGAGAGAGAGACTGGGAGTGTGAGAGAGAGAGATTGGGAGTGAGAGAGAGAGAGAGATTGGGAGTGTGAGAGAGAGAGATTGGGAGTGTGAGAGAGAGAGAGATAGGGAGTGTGAGAGAGAGAGAGACTGGGAGTGTGAGAGAGAGAGAGATTGGGAGTGTGAGAGAGAGAAAGATTGGGAGTGTGAGAGAGAGATTGGGAGTGTGAGAGAGAGAGATTGGGAGTGATAGAGAGAGAGAGATTGGGAGTGTGAGAGAGACTGGGAGTGTGAGAGAGAGAGAGTTTGGGAGTGTGAGAGAGAGAGAGACTGGGAGTGTGAGAGAGAGAGAGACTGGGAGTGTGAGAGAGAGAGAGATTGGGAGTGTGAAAGAGAGAGATTGGGAGTGTGAGAGAGAGAGACTGGGAGTGTGAGAGAGAGAGAGACTGGGAGTGTGAGAGAGAGAGAGATTGCGAGTGTGAGAGAGAGAGATTGGAAGTGTGAGAGAGAGAGACTGGGAGTGAGAGAGAGAGAGAGACTGGGAGTGTGAGAGAGAGAGAGATTGGGAGTGTGAGAGAGAGAGATTGGGAGTGTGAGAGAGAGAGAGATTGGGAGTGTGAGAGAGAGAGCGATTGGGAGTGTGAGAGAGAGAGAGACTGGGAGTGTGAGAGAGAGAGAGATTGGGAGTGTGAGAGAGAGAGAGATTGGGAGTGTGAGAGAGAGATTGGGAGTGTGAGAGAGAGATTGGTAGTGAGAGGGAGAGAGAGATTGGGAGTGTGAGAGAGAGACTGGGAGTGTGAGAGAGAGAGAGATTGGGAGTGTGAGAGAGAGAGACTGGGAGTGTGAGAGAGAGAGAGATTGGGAGTGTGAGAGAGAGATTGGGAGTGTGAGAGAGAGAGAGAGATTGGGAGTGAGAGAGAGAGAGATTGGGAGTGTGAGAGAGAGAGAGAGATTGGGAGTGAGAGAGAGAGAGATTGGGAGTGTGAGAGAGAGAGAGATTGGGAGTGTGAGAGAGAGACTCGGAGTGTGAGAGAGAGAGATTGGGAGTGTGAGAGAGAGAGATTGGGAGTGAGAGAGAGAGAGAGATTGGGAGTGTGAGAGAGAGAGAGACTCGGAGTGTGAGAGAGAGAGAGACTGGGAGTGAGAGAGAGAGATTGGGAGTGTGAGACAGAGAGAGATTGGGAGTGTGAGAGAGAGATTGGGAGTGTGAGAGAGGGAGATTGGAAGTGTGAGAGAGAGAGAGATTGGGAGTGCGAGAGAGAGAGAGATTGGGAGTGTGAGAGAGAGAGAGACTGGGAGTGTGAGAGAGAGAGATTGGGAGTGTGAGAGAGAGAGATTGGGAGTGTGAGAGAGAGAGGGACTGGGAGTGTGAGAGAGAGAGAGATTGGGAGTGTGAGAGAGAGAGAGATTGGGAGTGTGAGAGAGAGAGAGATTGGGAGTGAGAGAGAGAGAGAGATTGGGAGTGAGTGAGAGAGAGAGATTGGGAGTGTGAGAGAGAGAGAGATTGGGAGTGTGAGAGTGAGAGAGATTGGGAGTGTGAGAGAGAGAGATTGGGAGTGTGAGAGAGAGATTGGGAGTGTGAGAGAGAGAGAGATTGGGAGTGTGAGAGAGAGAGAGATTGGGAGCGTGAGAGAGAGAGAGATTGGGAGTGTGAGAGAGAGAGAGATATTGGGAGTGTGAGAGAGAGATTGGGAGTGTGAGAGAGAGAGAGATTGGGAGTGTGAGAGAGAGAGAGATTGGGAGTGTGAGAGAGAGAGAGACTGGGAGTGTGAGAGAGAGAGAGATTGGGAGTGAGAGAGAGAGAGAGATTGGGAGTGTGAGAGAGAGAGAGATTGGGAGTGTGAGAGAGAGATTGGGAGTGTGAGAGAGAGAGAGATAGGGAGTGTGAGAGAGAGAGAGACTGGGAGTGTGAGAGAGAGAGAGATTGGGAGTGTGAGAGAGAGAGAGATTGGGAGTGTGAGAGAGAGATTGGGAGTGTGAGAGAGAGAGATTGGGAGTGAGAGAGAGAGAGAGATTGGGAGTGTGAGAGAGAGACTGGGAGTGTGAGAGAGAGAGAGATTGGGAGTGTGAGAGAGAGAGAGACTGGGAGTGTGAGAGAGAGAGAGACTGGGAGTGTGAGAGAGAGAGATTGGGAGTGTGAGAGAGAGAGATTGGGAGTGTGAGAGAGAGAGACTGGGAGTGTGAGAGAGAGAGACTGGGAGTGTGAGAGAGAGAGAGACTGGGAGTGTGAGAGAGAGAGAGATTGCGAGTGTGAGAGAGAGAGATTGGAAGTGTGAGAGAGAGAGACTGGGAGTGTGAGAGAGACTGGGAGTGTGAGAGAGAGAGAGATTGGGAGTGTGTGAGAGAGAGATTGGGAGTGTGAGAGAGAGAGAGATTGGGAGTGTGAGAGAGAGAGATTGGGAGTGTGAGAGAGAGAGAGACTGGGAGTGTGAGAGAGAGAGAGATTGGGAGTGTGAGAGAGAGAGAGATTGGGAGTGTGAGAGAGAGATTGGGAGTGTGAGAGAGAGAGAGATTGGGAGTGAGAGAGAGAGAGAGATTGGGAGTGTGAGAGAGAGACTGGGAGTGTGAGAGAGAGAGAGATTGGGAGTGTGAGAGAGAGAGAGACTGGGAGTGTGAGAGAGAGAGAGATTGGGAGTGTGAGAGAGAGATTGGGAGTGTGAGAGAGAGAGAGAGATTGGGAGTGAGAGAGAGAGAGATTGGGAGTGTGAGAGAGAGAGAGAGATTGGGAGTGTGAGAGAGAGAGAGATTGGGAGTGTGAGAGAGAGAGAGATTGGGAGTGTGAGAGAGAGACTGGGAGTGTGAGAGAGAGGGATTGGGAGTGTGAGAGAGAGAGATTGGGAGTGAGAGAGAGAGAGAGATTGGGAGTGTGAGAGAGAGAGAGACTGGGAGTGTGAGAGAGAGAGAGACTGGGAGTGTGAGAGAGAGAGAGACTGGGAGTGTGAGAGAGAGAGAGATTGGGAGTGTGAGAGAGAGAGATTGGGAGTGTGAGAGAGAGAGACTGGGAGTGTGAGAGAGAGAGACTGGGAGTGTGATAGAGAGAGAGACTGGGAGTGAGAGAGAGAGAGACTGGGAGTGTGAGAGAGAGAGACTGGGAGTGTGAGAGAGAGAGATTGGGAGTGTGAGAGAGAGAGAGATTGGGAGTGTGAGAGAGAGAGAGATTGGGAGTGTGAGAGAGAGAGAGATCGGGAGTGTGAGAGAGAGAGAGAGATTGGGAGTGAGAGAGAGAGAGATTGGGAGTGTGAGAGAGAGAGACTGGGAGTGTGAGAGAGAGAGATTGGGAGTGTGAGAGAGAGAGAGATTGGGAGTGTGAGAGAGAGCCAAAACCCTCTAGACTCCCCAATCACATGGAAAGAACTGGCCACAAAAACAAAATCTCTCCACCTAAAGAAAGCCTGTGGCCCAGACAACATCAAAAATGAAATGCTAAAGTTCAGCAATATGGAGATGCAGGGTGCGATACTCAAACTATTCAACATCATATTACGCTCAGGCTGTTTTCCCGATATCTGGTGCCAAGGACTAATCTCCCCCATATATAAAAGTGGAAACAAATCAGACCCAAATAACTACCGCGGCATCTGTGTCAACAGTTGTCTAGGGAAGTTATTCTGCAGTATTCTAAATAGTAGATTACTTGATTTTCTTAACAAACATAATATCCTCAGAAAAAACCAAATAGGCTTTCTTCCAAAACACCGCACCGCCGACCATATTTATACCCTTCACACCCTCATTGAAAAACATATACACCAAACAAAAAATGGGAAAATATTCACCTGTTTCATCGACTTCAAGAAAGCCTTTGACTCTATATGGCACGAAGGGCTCTATTATAAACTTCTTCAGTGTGGAATAGGGGGCAAAGTCTATGACCTTATTAAATCAATGTATCTGAAAAACAAATGCGGGGTCAAAATTGGAGACAAACGCACCGATTTCTTCACCCAGAGAAGAGGCGTCCGGCAGGGCTGCAATTTGAGCCCGACCCTGTTCAACATATACATAAATGAATTAGCAGACATGCTGGAGCAAAGCGAGTCACCAGGTCTCCGTCTCCTGGATGGAGAAGTAAAGTCCCTGTTCTATGCGGACGACCTGGTTCTGCTGTCTCCCACAGAACAGGGATTACAGCAACAACTAGACCTACTCGACAAATACTGCCAAAATTGGGCTCTAACAGTAAATCTAAAGAAAACCAACATCATGATTTTTCAGAAAAGACCCAGATGTCAGGAAAACAAATACCAGTTTACCCTCCGTGATACCACTATAGGACACACTATGAGCTACACCTACCTTGGTCTAACTATTACAGCATCAGGGAGCTTCAGCATAGCAGTGAATGCACTAAAAGAAAAAGCCCGAAGAGCCCTATATGCAATAAAAAGAAAATTCTACAACATCCAAATCCCAATCAAAATCTGGCTCAAAATTTTTGACAGCATAATCCTGCCCATTGCACTGTACGGTAGTGAAGTATGGGGCCCGCTAAATCACCAAAGCTACACTAAATGGGAAAAACACACAATAGAAGCCCTACATGCAGAATTCTGCCGAAGCATCCTTCGCACCCAAAGAAAAACGCCAACAAATGCATGCAGAGCCGAACTAGGCAGATACCCACTGATAATAAACATCCAAAAACGAGCACTAAACTTCCTAAATCACCTCAAATCTAGCTCCCCAGACACCCTTCATTTCAAAGCCTTTCAGACCCAAGAGCTAAACCCAGAAAAGAGTCCCCTGAGTCAGCTGCTACTGAAACTAAATACTCAGCCGGACCCTGACCAGCCCCAGACCAACACAGCCGTCCAAACACCAATCCGAGTGAACCAAATCATTAAAAAATGCAAAGAAACCTACCTGGAACATTGGAACAAAATAACCGAAAGCCAAAGCAGATTAGAATGTTACCGGGCCCTAAAAAGAGAATATAAACTGGCAGACTACCTCACGACCATCAGAGACACAAAACAGAGACAGACCCTCACCAGGTACAGACTAAGCGACCACCAACTGAAAATTGAAAAAGGCAGATACAAGAAATCCTGGCAGCCTAGAGAGAATAGAATATGCGATCAATGTCTGGCTGGCGAGGTTGAAACAGAAATGCATTTCCTCCTAAAATGCGAAAAATTCAACACATCAAGAAACATATTATTCAACAAGCTAAGCCAAACAACCCCAGATTTCAAGGAATTGGATGATCTGTCAAAATTGAGATTAGTCCTAGGAGAAGGAGACAGACCATACCTTGGGGCTAAATATGTAACAACATGTCACAACCTGAGGACTGTTTAAAAGTAAGACTGTTTAAAATTAATATTGAACGTACCAAATGAAGTAGAAAGACTGTTTAAAATTAATATTGTTTAAAAGTAATATTGTATATACCCAACAAATGTCAAATCGATTGACACCTACAGAATGTTGGAAAACTGTACCTTTTTGCTATGTAAGCTTTGGCAATATGGTTCTCTGTAAACTTTCATGCCAATAAAGCATTTGAACTGAACTGAACTGAGAGAAAGACTGGGAGTGTGAGAGAGAGAGAGATTGGGAGTGTGAGAGATAGAGATTGGGAGTGTGAGAGAGAGAGAGATTGGGAGTGTGAGAGAGAGAGAGATTGGGAGTGTGAGAGAGAGAGAGATTGGGAGTGAGAGAGAGAGAGATTGGGAGTGAGAGAGAGAGAGATTGGGAGTGTGAGAGAGAGAGATTGGGAGTGTGAGAGAGAGAGATTGGGAGTGTGAGAGAGAGAGATTGGGAGTGTGTGAGAGAGAGATTGGGAGTGTGAGAGAGAGAGACTGGGAGTGAGAGAGAGAGAGAGATTGGGAGTGAGAGAGAGAGAGAGATTGGGAGTGTGAGAGAGAGAGAAATTGGGAGTGTGAGAGAGAGAGAGATTGGGAGTGTGAGAGAGAGACAGAGACTGGGAGTGTGAGAGAGAGAGAGATTGGGAGTGTGAGAGAGAGAGACTAGGAGTGTGAGAGAGAGAGATTGGGAGTGTGAGAGAGAGAGAGATTGGGAGTGTGAGAGAGAGATTGGGAGTGTGAGAGAGAGAGATTGGGAGTGTGAGAGAGAGAGAGATTGGGAGTGTGAGAGAGAGAGAGATTGGGAGTGTGAGAGAGAGAGAGATTGGGAGTGTGAGAGAGAGAGAGACTGGGAGTTAGAGAGAGAGAGAGATTGGGAGTGTGAGAGAGAGAGGGACTGGGAGTGTGAGAGAGAGAGAGATTGGGAGTGTGAGAGAGAGAGAGATTGGGAGTGTGAGAGAGAGAGGGATTGAGAGTGTGAGAGAGAGAGAGATTGGGAGTGTGAGAGAGAGAGAGACTGGGAGTGTGAGAGAGAGAGAGATTGGGAGTGAGAGTGAGAGAGATTGGGAGTGTGAGAGAGAGAGAGACTGGGAGTGAGAGAGAGAGAGAGATTGGGAGTGTGAGAGAGAGAGAGATTGGGAGTGTGAGAGAGAGAGATTGGGAGTGTGAGAGAGAGAGAGACTGGGAGTGTGAGAGAGAGAGAGATTGGGAGTGTGAGAGAGAGAGAGACTGGGAGTGTGAGAGAGAGAGAGATTGGGAGTGTGAGAGAGAGAGAGATTGGGAGTGTGAGAGAGAGAGAGATTGGGAGTGTGTGAGAGAGAGAGAGATTGGGAGTGTGAGAGAGAGAGAGATTGGGAGAGTGAGAGAGAGAGAGATTGGGAGTGTGAGAGAGAGAGAAATTGGGAGTGAGAGAGAGAGAGATTGGGATTGTGAGAGAGAGAGAGAGACTGGGAGTGTGAGAGAGAGAGAGATTGGGAGTGTGAGAGAGAGAGAGATTGGGAGTGTGAGAGAGAGAGACTGGGAGTGTGAGAGAGAGATTGGGAGTGTGAGAGAGAGAGAGATTGGGAGTGTGAGAGAGAGAGAGACTGGGAGTGTGAGAGAGAGAGAGACCAGCAGAGGAAAACACCTCCCTGTCCATCTCCACCCCCCCCCACACCTCTCAACGAAAACAAAATGATGAAAGAGAATCTGGCCAAACTAGAACTTGATTTCAACGAATACAGAGAAACACTGGCCAAGAATCTGAAGGAGGAATTCAAACAGCTAAAAACGGAACACGAGTCCACCATCCACAAGATGACAAAGACCATAGAGGAGCAAAGAAATGAGACCAAAGAACTCCGTACTCAACTAAACAAAACGAAGGAGACCGTAGAAAGGCTCAGCAGGCAACACAAACCTCTTAAGGTCCAAAAACCTGAGGACACAAAAACAACACACACAAGGACACAGAACCGGCCGGATGCCACCCCACACGACGACACACCGAAAGCCACAAACCCCGCTCCAACCAGCCCTCAGTCGAATCATGCCCAGACTACTGCTACCCAGTCCTCACACACAGGAACACAAAAACCGACAGATACCCCCCCAAACGAGGACACACTGAAAGCCCCAAACCCCGCTCCTGCCACACAACATATCCCAGAAACCCAGCCAACAACCAGCCACCAGGCGAGTCCTACCCAGACTACTGTTACCCAGTCTGAAAAACCAGCCCCTCAGGCGGTCCTGCTGACCGACTCCAACGGAAAGTTCCTGGACCCCCAGAGGCTGTTCCCAGACCATCAAGTCCTGAAAAAATGGTGCAGCAACACAGACCAAGCAATGAAGATCCTGAACAAAGAATCCCTTGGAAGCCCCAAATGGATTGTGATCCACACAGGCACGAACGACCTACGCACCCTACAGGAAGGCACTGCTAGGGCGGTGAGCAGGATGGCGGAAAAGGCCAGCAGGGAATTCCCCGAGGCGCGGATCGTGATCTCCACACTACTGCCCAGAAAGGACACCCCAGCCTATATAATCCACAACACCAACAGGGAGATCGACACGAGATGTTCTGTCCTCCCCAACGTCTCCCTGGCCCATCATCCAAACATCAACACAAGGGACCTCTATGACGAAATACATCTACTCAAACAGCGGATGTGGGTCTTCGCAAGAAACCTCATAAACACTGCCAAAAGACGCAGCCCTCCCACAGACTGTAGACCAAGAACTGAGAAAGATCATGACGATGCTGAACAGCCTGATAGAAAGCCGGAGAAATTATTAATATTGTTATTTATCATTATCATTATTGTTATCTTATCAGTATTATTACTATTATTAGATAGATATATGTGCATGCCTCATGAAATTTATACTAAATCATCATTTAGCATTATAGAAAATAGTGTTTCCACACTCATCCCACAAAATAGGTCCATTTTATTTCGTTTTATTGAACTATATAAATGCGTTCTTTCCACATAAGCTGCTGGAATATCCAGGGCCTCCGCTCCTCAACTTTTGGGATGAAGAGTACAGACCCTGAATTCCTAAAAGCTATAAAAGACATTGATATAATTGTGTTAACAGAAACATGGTGCCAAAAGGACGTGCCGACCCACTGTCCCCCAATGTACCATGAAATCATTGTGCCCTCAGTAAAGAACACTAAAACACGCAAGGGCAGAACCTCCGGGGGAATATTGGTGTGGTATAAGGGAGAACTGGACAAACACATCTCACCGGTAAAACAGGGAAAATCACACGTATGGCTAAAACTAGATAAAAATATAGGAATAGCAAAAAAAGATGTTTACTTATGTGCGATCTACATACCTCCAATAGAATCGCCATATTTCGAAGAGGAGTTATTTGATACTCTCCACATGGAAATCAGCCATTTCCAGGCCCAAGGAAAGGTGATAATATGTGGGGACCTAAATGCAAGGACCGGTTGTGAACCTGACTTCATAGACCCACAGGGAAACAACCATGTGTTTGGCCAGACCCCTTTAGATGTCACACCAGCCATCGCAAATCGGAACAACCTTGATCGTGAAATAAATAAAAGCGGTAGGGAGGTAGTGCAACTCTGCCGAGCCTTAGGCCTGTACATAGTTAACGGTAGGTTCAGAGGGGACTCCCTAGGGAGACTCACATACTCCTCAAATCTTGGGTCTAGTGTGGTGGACAAAACAATCACTGACCTGGACCCCTGCGATATCAACTCATTCACTGTCAGGCAGCAATCCCCCTCTCAGACCATAACCAAATAAATATGTACCTTAAACTTTCTGCCCAAACTACAGACACGAAAAAGGAACCCAGTAAGCTCCATAAAATAAACCAGACATACAGATGGGCCCCAGACAGTGGAGAAAAATTCATCACAGCACTAAAGTCACCTGATCTCACAAGTAAAATATCAAAATTTAAAGAAAACCCATACGAGATCACCAGAGATGGTGTAAACATGGCCATAGAGGATATAAATATGATCTTCCATGAGGCAGCTGTAAAAGCCGACCTTGTGAAACAGAAGAGGAAGCGTCACAAAAGACAAAATAAAAATAAGAAATGGTTTGACCACGAATGCAAAAATGCCAGAAAAGACCTGAGAAAAATATCAAACCAAAAGCATCGCCAACCAAACAATCCGGACCTACGTACTAGATACAATGAAACCCTCAAAAGATATAAACACACCATTAGGAACAAAACACAAAACTATACCCACAAAATACTCGAAGAAATTGAAAACTCCACCAATCCAAAACAATTCTGGGAAATGTGGAATAACCTGAGTACAACACAATTGCAAGCATTACCAATCCAAGATGGCGACATCTGGAGAACACATTTTGAAAACCTCTACAAAGACATCCCAATAAACGAAACAAACCCAAGTCAACATCAGGCCACAGAAAAACTCCACACATTAGAAGCAACAATTAAAGACAACCAAAACCCTCTAGGCTCCCCAATCACATGGAAAGAACTGGCCACAAAAACAAAATCTCTCCACCTAAAGAAAGCCTGTGGCCCAGACAACATCAAAAATGAAATGCTCAAGTTCAGCAATATGGAGATGCAGGGTGCGGTACTCAAATTATTCAACATCATATTACGTTCAGGCTGTTTTCCCGATATCTGGTGCCAAGGACTAATCTCCCCCATATATAAAAGTGGAAACAAATCAGACCCAAATAACTACCGCGGCATCTGTGTCAACAGTTGTCTAGGGAAGTTATTCTGCAGTATTCTAAATAGTAGATTACTTGATTTTCTTAACAAACATAATATCCTCAGAAAAAACCAAATAGGCTTTCTTCCAAAACACCGCACCGCCGACCATATCTATACCCTTCACACCCTCATTGAAAAACATATACACCAAACAAAAAATGGGAAAATATTCGCCTGTTTCATCGACTTCAAGAAAGCCTTTGACTCTATATGGCACGAAGGGCTCTATTATAAACTTCTTCAGTGTGGAATAGGGGGCAAAGTCTATGACCTTATTAAATCAATGTATCTGAAAAACAAATGCGGGGTCAAAATTGGAGACAAACGCACCGATTTCTTCACCCAGAGAAGAGGCGTCCGGCAGGGCTGCAATTTGAGCCCGACCCTGTTTAACATATACATAAATGAATTAGCAGACATGCTGGAGCAAAGCGAGTCACCAGGTCTCCGTCTCCTGGATGGAGAAGTGAAATCCCTGTTCTATGCGGACGACCTGGTTCTGCTGTCTCCCACAGAACAGGGATTACAGCAACAACTAGACCTACTCGACAAATACTGCCAAAATTGGGCTCTAACAGTAAATCTAAAGAAAACCAACATCATGATTTTTCAAAAAAGGCCCAGATGTCAGGAAAACAAATACCAGTTTACCCTCAGTGATACCACTATAGGACACACTATGAGCTACACCTACCTTGGTCTAACTATTACAGCATCAGGGAGCTTCAGCATAGCAGTGAATGCACTAAAAGAAAAAGCCCGAAGAGCCCTATATGCAATAAAAAGAAAATTCTACAACATCCAAATCCCAATCAAAATCTGGCTCAAAATATTTGACAGCATAATCCTGCCCATTGCACTGTACGGTAGTGAAGTATGGGGCCCGCTAAATCACCAAAGCTACACTAAATGGGAAAAACACACAATAGAAGCCCTACATGCAGAATTCTGCCGAAGCATCCTTCGCACCCAAAGAAAAACGCCAACAAATGCATGCAGAGCCGAACTAGGCAGATACCCACTTATAATAAACATCCAAAAACGAGCACTAAACTTCCTAAATCACCTCAAATCTAGCTCCCCAGACACCCTTCATTTCAAAGCCTTTCAGACCCAAGAGCTAAACCCAGAAAAGAGTCCCCTGAGTCAGCTGCTACTGAAACTAAGTACTCAGCCGGACCCTGACCAGCCCCAGACCAACACAGCCGTCCAAACACCAATCCGAGTGAACCAAATCATTAAAAAATGCAAAGAAACCTACCTGGAACATTGGAACAAAATAACCGAAAGCCAAAGCAGATTAGAATGTTACCGGGCCCTAAAAAGAGATTATAAACTGGCAGACTACCTCACGACCATCAGAGACACAAAACAGAGACAGACCCTCACCAGGTACAGACTAAGCGACCACCAACTGGAAATTGAAAAAGGCAGATACAAGAAATCCTGGCAGCCTAGAGAGAATAGAATATGCGATCAATGTCTGGCCGGCGAGGTTGAAACAGAGATGCATTTCCTCCTAAAATGCGAAAAATTCAACACATCAAGAAACATATTATTCAACAAGCTAAGCCAAACAACCCCAGATTTCAAGGAATTGGATGACCTGTCAAATTGAGATTAGTCCTAGGAGAAGGAGACAGACCATACCTTGGGGCCAAATATGTAACAACATGTCACAACCTGAGGACTGTTTAAAATTAAGACTGTTTAAAATTATTATTGAACGTACCAAATGAAGTACAAAGACTGTTTAAAATTAATATTGTTTAAAAGTAATATTGTATGTACCCAACAAATGTCAAATCGATTGACACCTACAGAATGTTGGAAAACTGTACCTTTTTGCTATGTAAGCTTTGGCAATATGGTTCTCTGTAAACTTTCATGCCAATAAAGCATTTGAATTGAATTGGAATTGGAATTGGACTGGGAGTGTGAGAGAGAGAGAGATTGGGATTGTGGGAGAGAGAGAGATTGGAGTGTGAGAGAGAGAGAGATGGGAGTTGGGAGTGTGAGAGAGATTGGGAGTGTGAGAGAGAGAGAGATTGGGAGTGTGAGAGAGAGAGATTGGAGTGTGAGAGAGAGAGAGTGAGTGTGGAGAGTGTGAGTGAGAGAGAGAGTGGAGAGATTGGAGTGTGTGATGAGGAGAGATGGGAGTGTGTGAGAGAGAGAGATTGGGAGTGTGATTGTGGAGTGTGAAGAGTGTGAGATTGGGAGTGTGAGAGAGAGAGTGATTGGGAGTGTGAGAGAGAGAGAGTGTGTGGGAGGTGTGAGTGAGAGAGAGAGACTGGGAGTGTGTGAGAAAGAGAAGTGTGAGAGAGAGAGAGACTGGGAGTGTGTGAGAAAGAGAGATTGGGAGTGTGAGAGAGAGAGAGATTGGAGTGTGAGAGAGAGAGAGATTGGGAGTGTGAGAGAGAGAGAGATTGGGAGTGTGAGAGAGAGAGAGATTGGGAGTGTGAGAGAGAGAGAGATTGGGAGTGTGAGAGAGCGAGAGATTGGGAGTGTGAGAGAGAGAGAGATTGGGAGTGTGAGAGAGAGAGAGATTGGGAGTGAGAGAGAGAGATTGGGAGTGTGAGAGAGAGAGAGATTGGGAGTGTGAGAGAGAGAGATTGGGAGTGTGAGAGAGAGAGAGATTGGGAGTGTGAGAGAGAGAGACTGGGAGTGTGAGAGAGATTGGGAGTGTGAGAGAGAGAGAGATTGGGAGTGTGAGAGAGAGAGAGATTGGGAGTGAGAGAGAGAGAGAGATTGGGAGTGTGAGAGAGAGAGAGAGATTGGGAGTGTGAGAGAGAGAGACTGGGAGTGAGAGAGAGAGAGATTGGGAGTGAGAGAGAGAGAGAGATTGGGAGTGTGAGCGAGAGAGAGATTGGGAGTGTGAGAGAGAGAGAGATTGGGAGTGAGAGAGAGAGAGACTGGGAGCGTGAGAGAGAGAGAGACTGGGAGTGTGAGAGAGAGAGAGATCAATCCAAATAGAAATCCCAATTAGCATTTGGCTCAAAACTTTCAAATCAGTAATTGAACCAATTGCACTCTATGGCAGTGAAGTGTGGGGACCGCTAACACAACAAGATTTTGCAAAATGGGACAAACACCCAATTGAGATCCTACATGCAGAATTCTGTAAAAGTATCCTCCGGACTCAAAGGAAAACCGTAAACAATGCATGCAGGGCAGAACTAGGCCAATTTCCACTAATAATTACTATCCAAAAAAGAGCCACCAAATTTTGGAAACACCTAAAAATGAGCAACCCCCACTGCTATCATTACGAAGCCTTGAAATGCCAAGAGAGGACCATAAAGAATAACTCCCTCAGTCAACTAGTCCTGGGACTCAGTGAAGCAACCACTAACACTACTAACAATAACCTGCCCCAGGACAGTGACATCGTAGCAGAGAGAATTCGACCCAACACAATTGTCACTAAACAAAAGGAAAAATACCTGTCATATTGGGCAGAAACAACATAAACCCAAAGCAAACTCAATTGCTACTTGACCCTAAACAGACAATACAACATGGCTGCGTACCTGACCATGGTAAAGGATAACAAACTGAGAAAAACCTTGACAAGGTACAGACTTTCTGTGGTGTAGTGGGGACAGTTGGTAAATAAAGAGCCCTAGAGTATACCTGTAACTGGGGTATTGAATAAAATTTTTAATTAATTAAAGGAGTAAGTCATGGGAGGAGAGCTCAGACCCGTGTTCTGCTCCTCTTGCTCCATGTGGGAAATCAGGGAAGCTGCCAGTGTCCCTGACGACCATGTGTGCGGGAAATGCATCCAGCTGCAGCTACTTGCAGACCGCATTGCGGCGCTCGAGCTGCAGGTGGATGAATTTTGGAGCATGCGCGATGCTGAGAGGCTCGTGGATAGCACGTTTAGCGAGTTGTTCACGCCTCAGGGCAGGGCGGCACAGGGGGTGACCATCAGGCGGAGCAACAAAGGCAGGCAGGTAGTGCAGGGAACCCCTGCGGGCATCCCCCTTTCAAACAAGTATACCGCTTTGGATACTGTTGAGGGGGATGACTCACCAGGGGAAGGCAGCAGCAGCCAACTTCCTGCACTGGGGGTGCTCCTGCTGCCCAGGAAGGGGGGAAAAAGAGTGGAGAGCAATAGTGGTAGGGGATTCTATAGTAAGGGGAACAGATAGGCGTTTCTGTGGCCGTAGACGTGAATCCAGGATGGTTTGTTGCCTCCCTGGTGCCAGAAGGATGTCACTGAGCGGCTGCAGGGCATTCTGGAGGGGGAGGGTGAACAGGCAATGGTCGTGGTCCACATTGGTACCAACGACATAGGTAAAAAGAGGGATGAGGTCCTGCATCAAGAATTTAGGGAGCTAGGTAACAGATTAAAGAGCAGGACCTCAAAGGTTGTAATCTCTGGATTACTCCCAGTGCCACGTGCTAGTAAGTATAGGAATGGGAGGATAGAGCAGATGAATGCGTGGCTAAAGAGTTGGTGTAGGGGGGAGGGTTTTACTTTCCTGGATCACTGGGCCTGCTTCTGGAAAGGTGGGACTTGTACAAGTCGGACGGGTTGCACCTGAACCAGAGCGGGACAAATATCCTTGCGGGGAGGTTTGCTAGCACTGTTGGGGGGGTTTAAACTAACTTGGCAGGGGGATGGGATACAGAGGGGAGCTGAAATAGGGGGGGATGTGCTGCCAATTATAGAGAAAAAAACAAGTCAGCTTGGTAGACAGGGCAAATATATAAGGGCAAGGCTGGATGGCATCTATTTTAATGCAAGGAGTCTTGCGAATAAGGTGGATGAACTGAAGGTGTTGATAAACACATGGGAGTATGATATTGTTGCTATCACGGAGACATGGTTGAGGGAAGGGCAAGACTGGCAGCTCAATATTCCGGGGTACAGAATCTTCAGGCGAGACAGAGGGGGAGGTATAAGAGGAGGGGGTGTCGCAATATTAATTAAGGAGTCAATTACTGCAGTAAGGAGGGATGATATATTAGCAGGGTCCTCCAATGAGGCCATATGGGTGGAGCTTAAAAACAAAAAGGGGGCAAGCACTTTGCTGGGAGTGTACTATAGGCCTCCAAACAGTCAGGGGGAGATAGAGGAACAGATATGTAGGCAAATCTCAGAGAAATGTGCAAATAATAGGGTAATAATAATGGGGGATTTCAACTTCCCCAATATTAACTGGGATAGTCAGAGTGTGAAAGGCTCAGAGGGTGTAGAATTCTTAAAGGGCATCCAGGAGAGCTTTTTGAGCCAGCATGTAGAAAGTCCTACAAGAGAGGGGGCGGTACTGGACCTAATTCTAGGGAATGTGGCCGGCCAAGTGGAAAAAGTGCTAGTAGGTGAGCACTTTGGTGATAGTGACCATAATATGGTAAGATTTAAGGTGGCCATGGAAAAGGACAGGGATGGGCCGGAAATAAAGGTTCTAAATTGGGGGAAGGCCGATTTTAATAGGATAAGGCAGGATCTGGCCAAAATGGACTGGGATCAGCTACTTGTAGGAAAATCCGCATCGGAGCAATGGGAGGCTTTCAGAAGGGAGATTGAGATCATACAATGGCAACATGTTCCCGTAAAGGTCAAGGGTGGTTCCAAAAACCACAGGGAACCTTGGATGTCAGGGGATATACGGGAATGGATTAGGAAAAAAAGGAGGGCATTTGGTAGATACAAAAGGCTAAAGACGGAGGAAGCCCTAGAGGAGTACAAAAAGTGCAGGGGGATACTTAAAAAAGAAATTAGGAGATCAAGGAGGGGCCATGAAATAACACTGGCAAGCAAAATAAAGGAAAATCCGAAGATGTTTTATAAGTATATTAAGGGTAAGAGGATAACTAGGGAAAAAATAGGGCCCATTAGGGACAAAAGTGGCAATCTGTGTGTGGAGCCGGAAGATGTAGGAGGGGTTCTGAATGAATTTTTTGCGTCTGTTTTCACTATGGAGAAGGACGATGTAGACATAGAAATAGGGCGGGGGGACTGTGATATGCTCGAACATATTAACATCGAGCGGGGGGAGGTATTGGCGGTTTTAGCTGGCCTAAAAATGGATAAATCCCCAGGCCCGGATGAAATGTATCCAGGCTGCTGTGTGAGGCAAAGGAGGAGATTGCGGGGGCTCTAACACATATATTCAGGACCTCTCTGGCCACAGGGATGTGCCAGAGGACTGGAGAACCGCTAATGTAGTACCATTATTCAAGAAGGGTAGTAGGGAAAAACCGGGGAACTACAGGCCAGTGAGCCTAACATCAGTGGTAGGAAAATTATTGGAAAAAATCCTGAGGGACAAAATTTGTCTCCACTTGGAGAGGCAAGGATTAATCAGGGATAGTCAACATGGCTTTGTCAAGGGAAGATCATGTCTGACTAATTTGATTGAATTTTTTGAGGGGGTGACTAGGTGTGTGGATGAGGGTAACGCAGTGGATGTGGTATACATGGATTTCAGTAAGGCCTTCGATAAAGTCCCGCACAGGAGACTGGTCAAGAAGGTAAGAGCCCATGGAATCCAGGGTGCCTTGGCACATTGGATACAAAACTGCTTAGTGGCAGAAGGCAGAGGGTGATGGTCGAAGGTTGTTTTTGTGACTGGAAGCCTGTGGCCAGTGGGGTACCACAGGGATCAGTGCTGGGTCCCTTGCTGTTTGTGGTCTACATTAATGACTTGGATATGAATGTAAAGGGTATGATCAGTAAGTTCGCGGATGATACAAAAATTGGTAGGGTGGTAAATAGCGAGGAGGGTAGCCTCAGTCTGCAGGACGATATAGATGGGTTGGTCAGATGGGCGGAACAGTGGCAAATGGAATTTAACCCGGAAAAGTGCGAGGTGATGCACTTTGGGGGGACTAACAAGGCAAAGGAATACACAATGAATGGAAAGACCCTAGGCAAGACGGAGGGTCAGAGGGATCTGGGTGTGCAAGTACACAGATCCCTGAAGGCGGCGGAACAGGTGGATAAGGTGGTAAAAAAGGCATATGGGATACTTGCCTTCATTAGCCGAGGCACTGAATATAAGAGCAAGGAGGTTATGATGGAGCTGTATAAAACACTGGTTAGGCCACAGCTGGAATATTGTGTGCAGTTCTGGTCGCCACACTACAGGAAGGATGTGATCGCGTTAGAGAGGGTGCAGAGGAGGTTCACCAGGATGTTACCAGGGCTGGAGCGCTTCAGCTATGAAGAGAGACTGGGCAGGTTGGGTTTGTTTTCCTTGGAGCTGAGGAGGCTGAGGGGGGACATGATTGAGGTGTACAAAATTATGAGGGGCATAGATAGGATGGATGCTGAGGAGCTTTTTCCCTTAGTAGAGGGGTCGATAACTAGGGGGCATAGATTCAAGGTAAAGGGCGGGAGGTTTAGAGGGGATTTGAGAAAGAACTTTTTCACCCAGAGGGTGGTTGGAGTCTGGAACTCACTGCCTGAAAGGGTTGTGGAGGCAGAAACCCTCACAACATTTAAGAAGCATTTGGATGTGCACTTGAAATGCCATAGCATACAAGGCTACGGGCCAAATGCTGGAATATGGGATTAGATTAGACAGGGCTTGATGGCCGGCGCGGACACGATGGGCCGAAGGGCCTCTATCCGTGCTGTATTACTCTATGACTCTATGACTCTATGACTCTATGACTTAGCGAACATAGCCTCGCGATCGAAAAAGGCAGACACAGGCAGACCAGGCTGCCAAGAGAGGACAGGATATGCTCTCACTGCAGTCAGGGAGTAGTGGAGACAGAGATGCACTTCCTCACAGCCTGTGGAAAATATCAGGGCATCAGGGAGAATTTCTACCAAAAATTCTCACAAATATGCCCTGAATTCAGAAATCTG